>NC_051269.1:8294558-8452058 GCF_015220745.1 Sebastes umbrosus
TTTCACCCTCATTCACAACCTGTACAGTCATTTCTTAGTAATCTCAGCCTAGAATGTCACCATTTCTTATTTATACTTTGTTTTATATTCCTTTTGCAATGACATGTATGATCAAAATCTATAATGGTATTGTATGTATGTGTTTTACAGCTATGAGAAGATAAGGGTAATGTTAACACCACACAAGGTTGGACACTTTGCCAGACTGCCAGACCCAGCAGTATCTTGCATTTTGGCTGAATCGCTCTCTGACCGGTGAGTCTAACTTGTTTTGTTTTTTTGGCTATTATGTGCAATCAGAATTGGCTTATGCCTTTCCATTGATGTCCACATGAAGAATCATTGGGAAACCAGCTGAACTTGTCAAGACAGATGCCCTCCCTCTGGTTCATTTTGATTTAAACTTGATTCCCTAATTTTCAGAGATGATGACTTCTCTGTAGCTGGTGTTGGAGAGCTGGATACCAGCAACAATGAGGATGGATCAGTACAGGAACTTGATGCAAGGTATATTTTCCATGCCAGTGACAAATATGGTAGCATACAGACGTAGGCAAAATTGTTGGTACTCTTCCGTTAAAGAAAGAAAACCCCACAATGGTCACTGAAATAACTTGAAACTGACAAAAGTAATAATAAATAAAAATTTACTGAAAATTAACTAATGAAAATCAGCTGTTGCTTTTGAATTGTGGTTCAACAGAATCATTTTAAAAAACAAACTGATGAAACTGGCCTAGACAAAAATGATGGTAGCCCTAGAAAAGATTGAAAATAATTTGACCATAGGGACATGTTAAACTAAGGTGTGTCCTGTAATTACCATCACAGGTGTCTTCAAACTTGTAATCAGTCAGTCTGCCTATTTAAAGGGTGAAAAGTAGTCACTGTGCTGTTTGGTATCATGGTGTGTACCACACTGAACATGGACCACAGAAAGCTAAGGAGAGAGTTGTCTCAGGAGATCAGAAAGAACATTATAGACCTTCATGTTAAAGGTAAAGACTATAGGACCATCTCCAAGCAGCTTGATGTTCCTGTGACTACAGCTGCACATATTATTCAGAAGTTTAAGGTCCATGGGACTGTAGCCAACCTCCCTGGACATGGCCGCAAGAGGAAAATTGATGACATATTGAAGAGACGGATAATACGAATGGTAACCAAAGAGCCCAGAACAACTTCCAAAGAGATTAGAGGTGAACTCCAAGGTCAAGGTACATCAGTGTCAGATCGCACCATCCGTCACTGTTTGAGCCAAAGTGGACTTAATCGAAGACAACCGAGGAGGACACCAAATCATAAAAAAGCGAGACTGGAATTTTCCAAAATGCATATTGACAAGCCACAAAGCTTCTGGGAGAATGTCCTTTGGACAGATGAGACAAAACTGGAGCTTTTTGGCAAGTCACATCAGCTCTATGTTCACAGATGCAAAAATGAAGCATCCAAAGAAAAGAACACTGTACCTAATGTGAAACATGGAGGAGGCTCGGTTATGTTATGGGGCTGCTTTGCTGCATCTGGCACAGGGTGTCTTGAATCTGTGCAGGGTACAATGAAATCTCAAGACTATCAAGGCATTCTGGAGCGAAATGTGCTGCCAAGTGTCAGAAAGCTTGGTCTCAGTTGCAGGTCATGGGTCCTCAAACAGGATAATGACCCAAAACACAGCTAAAAACACCCAAGAATGGCTGAGAACAAAACATTGGACTGTTATGAAGTGGCCTTCTATGAGCCCTGATCTAAATCCTATTGAACATCTGTGGAAGGAGCTGAAACATGCAATCTGGAGAAGGCACCCTTCAAACCTGAGACAGCTAGCAGTTTGCTCACGAGGAGTGGGCCAACATACCTGTCGACAGGTGCAGAAGTCTCATTGAGAGTTACAGAAATCGCTTGTTTGCAGTGATTGCCTCAAAAGGTTGTGCAACTAAATATTAAGTTAAGAGTACCATCATTTTTGTCCAGGCCAGTTTCATTAGTTTGTTTTTAAAATGATTCTGTTGAACCAAAATTCAAAAGCAATGTCTCATTTTCATTAGTTAATTTTCAATACATTTTTATTTATTATTACTTTTCTCAGTTTCAAGTTATTTCAGTGACCTTTGTGGGTTTTTCTTTCTTTAACGGAAGAGTACCAACAATTTTGCCTACGTCTGTATAAGTTATATCCTGCATTCTTGGTGGTTATATTCTGTCTCAGAGTTTGTGATGAGCAGTAATGTGATCTTATTCTCTTATTATTTCATTGTGCTTAGTATGACATCACTTGATTTGAATGCTGACCGCATCAATGTAGAGGAGTTCAACGACATTCAGAATTCCATGTAAGTTTATCTGTTTTTGAATTTCCTCTTTATTTTTTATGTGCCCCCTTGTATATTGGTGCAAGATAATATTACTAAATAATTTTATCCTGTCTATAGCATTGACTGGGCAGATGACACCTTGTGCCACGCTGAAGAGACAGAGTCTGTCTCATCTTTGGAGGAGGAGGAGGAGACCAGTGATGACGACAGTGATGCTGATTACATCTTCCCTTTGTGTGTCCGGTAAGTCACTGTGGTGTGTGTAATTATCTATCCATCCATTTTCTTTTTTTTTTGTGTCACGGGAGGGGCCTATAGCTTATGTTCACATTCAGTGAGTGCAAGGAATGTGATTACATAACAGGTGTCCTACATGTCTGAAATTATGTATCCATTTCACAGTGCTTTTTTTGTGATTCATAATATTTTCCCAACAGAACTGGTGGTGCCCTCCCCTCTACGAGCATTCGCTTGGATGCACTTCTAGCCATAAGTATGGAGGACACTGTGCATGACTCTTCAGACGTCGGTCCCACTCTCACAGATGCACCTGAGATGCCAGAAAAGCTCCAGCCCCAGAGAGAAGATGAGGTCATTGGCCAGCCAGCTTCTATTGCCTATCATCTAAACTTGAAGCTGCTGGCTGAGTACCTTCTGCTGCCCATCCCCATGTGTACCGCCAAGGACCCTGTTACCAATGCAGCGTGCCAGGCCCATGGACCCTTTCAGGTGACGGTCAAATCCAGGGCCACAGCTGCCATCATTGAGTGGGTGAGTATTTATTTTACAGTATTGATATTATGTTGTCTTTTAAAATATTTTAACAATGTAAGCAGCAAATTGTAATTGCTGCATCACAAACTGTTACAAACTGCCTTGGTGGGAATTGGGCAAGGCTGTGAAGAATCTTGTACATTGAGCTGACACCAGCCAGGAACAGCCATTTTTGGAAAATATATGTACTTCATGACTTTGGAGTGTGTGGTACTTTTTGCCCATATTATGTGTTGTATAGTGCAAAATATATGCAGCACCGCACTAAGCTTTGATATGCACAATAAAACACATTTTGCTTTCTGTCACTCTTCTTTTTTTTCTAGACGTTTCCCTTTGGTCATATTGTGTGGCGTTCGAGTTCACAGTCCGCTCTCAAGTATGGGATGCTGATAGGGGACTTCATGTTGGCTGTCAATATCCTCCTCTCTGGAAACAACTATGCGAAAGTGGCATTACTGTTCAAATTTATGAACATGGGGATGGTGGGAAGGTCCACATTTTTCAAAATACAGGACACCTACTGTGTGGACACCATAAAACAGTTCTGGGAAGAAAAGCGAGGATTAGTTATTTCCCAGCTAAAGCCCAAAGCCAGTGTCGTGGCCCTGGGTAAGTTCTATTTTGACATAGATTTGTGGATATGATACTGACAAATACCGGTTGTTGTACAACCGGAAGTGGTCAGTATCATATCCACTAGAGTGAATCATAAAAAAAGTGTGTTCCAATTTCTGAAATGATTATTTATGTTTTGTTTTAAAAGGAGATGGTCGGATGGACAGCCCTGGATTCTGTGCACAGTACTGCACATATAGTGTGATGGAGAATGACTCTAAAGACATCATCTCCATGGTGACAGTGGACAAACGTGAAACGGCGCGGAACAGTGTCATCATGGAGAAGGAAGCCTTCATCCGGACTTTTGACACACTTCGTCAGTAAATAGGAAATTTGAGAGAAATATGTACTGATGCTCATAGCCAGATAGCTGCACTCTTTAGTACGTATATAGGTTTTTAGTTTGTTATTCATTTTTAATATGTGTGTTGACTTGTGCAGGAGTCGTGCAGATGTCTGTACTTACAAATGTCTTTTGTTCACTGTTCATACAGCCAAGGGCATATATAAGTCATGGGGAGTTCGCCATACCCTTGACATGTGGCACGGATCGAAAAACCTTGGAAAGAAGATCCACCAGGTAATATTATGGAATGTATTTCATTTGAACTCATTGTCACTTCGTCACAAAACTTGCTTACACCAATAATTTTCTTTGATTGTTTTTGCATTTCATTGTGTGGTCAGGCGAGCCAGCAGAAGGGGTGCTCCATTTTACTCATTTGGAGCAAGGATGTGTGCAACCACTTTTGGTTTTGTGCCAAAATGTCGGCAACCTATGACGACTTCTTTGTAAGTACTATATGAACTGTTATTTATATTGCTACACTTGTGGAGCCAGAAATATTTCACAGCTGCAGACATCATTTCAGCGTAATGTGTCGGATCATTGCTGATGCGTTATTGTTCTCTTAGGACATGTGGGCTGGCCTACTCCATCACGTCACAGGAGAACACGAGTGGGCTCTTGGCGCCTGTCACCATGGACCCTTGTCGGACAACAGGGACAAGGAATGGATAGAGAAGGGATCTGTGGCACACAGAGCACTCATTGAGATAGTGCTAAATGCACGCTGGCTGGGTGAAGTAGTGAAGTACCTGGGATTTAGGTATGTGGGCATGGGTTTTACATGTAATGTTTATGTTCACAAGTATTTAACTCAAACAAAGGAAGCTCCTGGCTTACTCCCTATAAACCCACATAGGGAAGAAAAAAGTGAGTAAATCTTGGGAAAGATCATGCAGAGAGTGGGTCCCTTTTTGAAAAATCTCTAAAATACAGATGATTGTAAATCATGCAGTGACTTGATCAAAGTCCTTTTTATTTTTTTACTGTCCACCACTGATTATGACTATATGTATCAACTAATGACAACATAAAAGATCTAACACTTGTTTTTTACTGTTTAGGTCTACAGCAGAACTTGAGTCATTTCACAACCACATACTGATGTATGCCAGCAAGAGATTCAGTTTCACCCCGCCCGTCTATTCAGCTCGCACCCTACTTGCTGGTTTGGATTATAATCATCATGTCCACCGACCAGTGCAGAGAAAAGCTGATGGCTCCATTGAGTAAGTTCTTAAAATTGACAACAGTATACCCACTAAAACGGAAATATATTAGTTTTATAATATAAGGTCAAATTTATACATGAATAATTATAATGAATGTTGCCCTTGCACAGGCAGCAGTTTTGCAAATTTATCACAAATTCATTTTTCAATAACCATCTTTTCCTGTTTCGGTCATATGCTAATTTCATTATGTCAGATACCAGAAGCTGTACAACAAGAAGTCGCGGAAGTGGAGCCTGTACACAATGAAGGTCGACAAGGACTATGGCTACATTCCTGACCTCCAGAGGGCCATCCTCCGTAGCCGCACCACAGCAGACAGAGGCATGCCGCGTGTGAGACGCCAGAGGCCTGATGACCCGCGGCAGTATGGTGTGCTATGTGGTATTCCACCTCCAACCACAGAGGAGCTACTGCACACACAAGTCAGTCGACGACAAGGTATAGAAGTTCTTTCAGTGGGCCTCATTCAACATCCCTTCTTCAGAAACCCAAATTGCATGTTTTCACACTAACCCTTGCAGCCTTCACAACATAGTTTCTCATTACACTGATTCTGATTTTAGTTGATAAAGGTTGCATATAGATTTTGTTAATTACAAGCAGCTTTTTGACGACTACAGAGATGTTATGAAAGGTATAATTTATGATAATGTAAAGACATCACGCATTGACACACAAAAAGAGACGCATTGACATATTGTCATTGAAATAATATGGTACTATAGCATGAGAGGCAGAGTAAGAAACTTCTCAACCAACAAAAGACCAGCATAGAGTTGCATGCTAAATAAGTTATTATATATGCATTACAGCAGCCTTTTAAAAAATATTATAGCCTATATATATATGGCCTATGTGTGACGTTATAGTCAAAACTAAACAACTGATTTCAAAATTCTAACATGCTATTCTTTGTTCATTCGCAGGGCCAAGGACTACCTAAGTGAGCAGCCGACCATAGGAGAAGATGTGACCCCTGCGACACCTCACCTGAGTCGACCCACCTACACCCCTACTATGGCCACCACTCAAAAATACTGACCAGGGGTCAGACATGTTCTATAGGCCTAGCCCCACTGAAAGATGGTGTACTTATTTTTTAATTTACCTTTTTTTAAACTTTTTTTGTGGTGTGTTATGAATGTTTGGGATTGTCATCTATATTTTTGAATGTAATAAAAGTGTTACCCAAGTGAGCTGAATTTCTTTACTGCATGGTATTGACACTGGCAGTCGTGAACAAAAAAAGCAGGTGGTCATCCTTCAATGGATTTATTTTTACAAAAACAATGGCAAGAATAACAATAAGTAAAATGTAAATACTCTACAAAAATATCACATCACACAGGAGGGGTGGGGGGGGGGGTTGTTTCAGAGCCTGTGTGGGATAAAGCCCACATATTGGTGGTGGGGGTCAGGATATCTGTCCCTAATCCTCCACACACAACAGCTGGGAATTACAGTTCTGTTACCCCGCCCCAAGGCTCCATACTGCCACACAACAAACTGCCGGTAAGCAGCATACCGGAACTGTCTGTTGTCCTCTCCGGGATTGGGTACGTCCTGCTGAGCCCTAATGTCGTTCCAGATCCTCCTGGCCAGGCGAAGGACACCCTCATGGAGGATGTAGAGGTCCACATGAGGTAGCAGGGAAATGCAGTTCTGTGGTGGCTGGCCACAGCACTTCCTTTCCACGTCAGTGGGCATTTCCCTGCACCTCATGCAGACACACCTCAGGTTGATTGGGGTCCTGGCCAGGAGGACCTGGTGGAGGAGCGCTGACCATTAGATCAAATATGAGGCTGGGATCCCTGAACAGACATCTCCCCAGAAGCTCCCGACACTGCTGCAGGCTCAAACACTGAATTCTGGCCTAGAAAGACAGTAGATCAGGGAAAAAGTATTACTTTATTTATGAATAAACAATAATGATCATAATGTGGCATAAAGTATGGACATGTTATATTTTGAGATACCTGTTCATCTGATATCCGTCGAGCTTGTAGTTGTTGTACTCTGCTGAAGTCATCTTCAGCCAGAGGGTCTTCAAGCTGACTCTGTCCTCTCCCCCGGCCAGACCCTCTGCCACGTCCACGTCCACTCCACGTCCACGCCACTAGCTCGCCCTCTTCCTCTTCCTCTTGCTCGTCCATTCGTAGCCGGCTGCTCCAGGACATAGTCAGGATCTGACTCGACGGTGCTCTGTTAGTAATAGATATGTAACAAATGTAAAATTACCATTTCCATTATGAATAACATGGTCATGGTTTTATTTATTTTCAGATGTGTAAAGTTATCTATACAGACTAAAAACAGTAAAGTTAGAAAGATAGCATTACTGAAACTTGAAGAAGCAACTGGCCGTTGGCTAACGTTAGCCAGCTAGCTATGATATAGATTGAATAAAACATTGGGCTACGTTGTTTCTAAAGTTTAGCTCGTCATTTCGTCTAGAAAATAAACAATTGCTTTTATTCGGTCTATAAACGAAACACTTCAAATGCAGCAAAGTCTTACATACTTTAGCTTTTGTTGACGTCGGTCTCTAGCGTTATTTTACACTAAGCATAAATACTGTTGTTGTCATATGTTCAAAGTTGTCCGTGGTAGCTAAATGTGGTCTGTGACAAAGTATTTTTCTCACCTGTGACTCAGCCATGGTAACTGTTGATGTCGTTAGAAGATGATGTTACCATGGTAACTGTTGATGTCGTTAGAAGATGATGTTACCATGGTAACTGTTGATGTCGTTAGAAGGTAATGTGTAGCTCGCTGCGGTAGCCTCCTCAGATGTAGCGAGCACCTATGAAGCGCGTGCATATGCCCGTTCTCGTGTGGGGGGAGGGGCTTCGGACAGAGAGGGAGAGCGGAGAGAGGAGAGGAGAGAGCAGCTCGAGGGGATGCAGGATTTTGCGTTTTCCGGATTTCACTGCAGCTTTAAGATTGAAGAAAGGCAAGCTGGCTCATCTCACTCGTAAAAGAAGGAGATTGAAAATCTCAAGAAAGATAAAGTTAATGCTGAAATAATTAAAGATGAAGCATTATTTATCTTTTGGAAGTTCTTTAGAGAATTTAAAGAGCTTAATGCAGAAATATGAACTCTTCTAGAAGACGAAGATAAAGAAGAGGAGCAGTGTAACTGGTACATGCCCAAATGTGTGGACTTTGAGAACTTTGTTCAGGAAACAGAGGACTGGATTGAAAAGATTAAGAGACATCCTGAAGAAGAGAATGATGATGGCAATAAATATGAGGATGATGATGACATAAAGCCAAGTGATAGCATCTCAGAGGTCATCAGTCGCACATCCAAGAGAAGCTCCGTGCTTAGCCATGCATCACAAGCATCCAGTGCAAGTTCTGCTCGTTTGAAGCTGCAGGCAGAGCGGGAAGAGCTGTTAGCACGTGCTGCCTTTCTTAAGAAACGTCAAGACATTGAGATGGAAGAAACACGCTTAAAGGCGCGCAAAGAGCAAGTGGAGCTAGATGCCAAGATTGCTGCATCAGACACCAAAATAAAGGTGTATGCAGATTATGAAGATGGTCAAGATGGCATGAATGAATATTACGAGTCAAAAAGCAAGTACAAAGTGGGTTTAAAGGACATGTATGTTAAAGATGAAGATGGTGAGACACAAGTGAGTTTCCCAGCACCTGTAGGCCCAAAGCACCCAGCTCAGACTGCTAATGATCATCACAGAGCTTCGCCTCTTAAAGCAGCCAGGTCAGCAGTACCTCCCCTCTCAGAGAGCAGCTAGTTCAACAGTACCTCCAGACCCTTCACAGCAAGCAGGTTCCTCTGATGGCATCTCCAAAATAATGCAGCGCCAGAATGAGATAACAGAAATGCTAGTCAAGCAGCAAAACATGTCACAACTCCCACAGAGAGATGTTCCAACTTTCTCAGGAGATCCACTCAGCTACCGTTCGTTTATAAGGGCATTCGAAGAGACTATTGAGAACAAGACTGCTAGTGCACAAGATAGGTTGTTCTACCTGCAGCAGTTCACAAGTGGAGAACCTCTTAACCTTGTTCGTAGTTGTGAACACATGTGGCCAGATGAAGGTTACAGAGAAGCTAGGAGGCTCCTTCAACAACAGTATGGAGATGAACTGCGAATTGCCACAGCCTTGATGAATAAAGCTCTTGAATGGCCTCAGATAAAATCAGAAGACAGGAAAGCATTAAATGCATATGCTTTGTTCCTGATAGGATGTCGAAACACTATGAGTGATGTGGATTACATGGATGAGATGGACAACCCTAGCAATATGAAGACTGTCATCTCAAAACTCCCCTTCAAACTAAAAGAACGGTGGAGAAATCGAGCATATGAAATCCAAACAAAAACAGGAAGAAGAGCCAGGTTTTCCGACCTGGTGGATTTCATCAACTGGCAAGCAAAGGTCAGCAACGACCCACTTTTTGGAGATATTTTGGATGTCAGCGTAGAAGGAAAGGGGAAGCCTAAGATAAACATTAAGACAAGTAACCCCAAGAGCATCAGTTTTGCTACAAGTGTCTCTCCGGCTGGAAGACACAGTGGTGCTCAACAACCACAAGAGAAGAAGTATGGTTCAGCCAAACTATCTGATGTTTTCCAAAAACCCTGCATGTACTGTCATAAAAGCCACACCTTGGAGTTTTGTGAGAAGATAAAAGAACAGACTCCCAAAGACAGAATCAAATTCTTAACATCACAAGGACTCTGTTTTGGATGCCTCACACCAGGTCACATGAGTAAATATTGTCGTAAGAGAATGCAATGCCAGGAGTGTTCAGGAAAACACCCAAGCATTTTGCATGTTGTGAAGGAATTCCCAGTTCTGTCCGAAAAGGATGAAAATAGGAATACAGAAACTACTAACGCGGTCACAAGCGCCTTCGTAGGAACAGAACATGAAAGCAGCAGAGACACTGGGGCAGGTAATGGAGAAAATATCCTTTCCATAGTACCAGTGAAAATAAAGTCCAAAAGAAGTGACAAGGTGATCCAGGTCTATGCGTTTTTAGACCAAGGAAGCACAGCAACCTTCTGTACCGGGCAGCAGCTTAACCTCCGAGGAAGGAAAGCGGAACTCTTACTCACTACTATGGCATCAGAAAAGAAGGTGAGCACTCACGTTCTGTCAGATCTGGAAGTATGCAGCCTGGAAGGGAAGAATTACATAGACCTTCCGCAGGCGTTCACTCAACCAAGTATACCAGTGAAAAAAGACAACATTCCTCTTCAGAAAGATGTGGATCGATGGCCTTATCTGCATGAAGTTCGCATCTCGCATATCGAAGCAGAAGTCGGCTTGCTTATTGGTACTGATGCCTTTAAAGCCATGGAGCCCCAGCAGATAATAAACAGCAGATGTGATGGGCCGTATGCAGTGAAGACTCCTCTTGGATGGGTCATCAACGGTCCACTCAGAGGCACCACTACAGCCAACCTAGAAATGGTGAGTCACTCAGTCAATCGCATTTCAGTATCCAATGTGGAAAACCTGTTGACTCAGCTGTACAATGCAGACTTCCCAGAGAGAGGATACGATGATAAGACTGAGATGTCACAGGAGGACCGTCAGTTCCTTGACTCAGTGAAAGGATCAACACAGCTAGTTGATGGTCACTACTGCATCGGACTACCACTGAAAGACGAAGACTTAAAAATGCCTGATAACAGATCTTTAGCCGAGCAGCGCCTTACAAGCCTCATAATGGGAAAAATCGTCAAGATAATGCCAGACTCGAAAGGAACCGTCCGCAGTGTCTGTGTTCAGACGAAGACAAGCACATTGGAGAGACCCATAACTAAGATATGCCTCTTGGAGGAGGCATTGTGAAGATCAAAAGAGACTGAATAAGTTAAAGACATTTATCTGTTTAGGTTAAAGCAAATATGTATCTTTAAAACCTGAAAAAAGGATTTATAGTTTGTTGTATAAGTATTAGTATTAGTATTGTATAAGTGGACAATGTCTCGAAGCATTTATGTTTGATAATTGATATGCTAACAGCCTAGTCAATTAGGGGCAGGTTATGTTAGAGCCATTTGTTCAGTAGAAATATCTGTGGTTAATTTACATTTTGTTTATTTGCTTGAGATAAATCTGTAGTTTCACTGCAGTGTGCTCAATAAGGACCAAGTGTGACTGCAGCCAGTCCTGTATTCTGATTGGGCGAAAGCTAAATTGTGCTGCATGTGCTCTTTAAACGATTCAGTTGAAGCCATGGAGCCTGGAGAGCACACTAGTCTTTGACCGTGCTTAATATACCGTGCTTAATATTACTGTTCTTACCTTTTTACTGCTTATGTTTTTGATATTTTGTTACCATTTTTGTATTTGAAGACTAAAGAAAGATTTTCAGTAAACGGTTGAAATGAAGAACATGGACTACGGAGTTTTATTGAAACACGCGTCAACTACATGCTTGGACTCTATAGCTTAAGTGGGCATCTTTAAGAAATAGACGGAGCCACACTTACAACGTGGCTGATTTGCAGTCTAATAATACTAACTAGAAAATGCATTTCCTGCTGAAAATGCGTGGGAATGCTGACAGCTGAAAGGACCTGCAGGATCTCTGTTCTAGTCAGCTGCTCGATAGCGGTGTTTTAGTTTTAGTCTTTTCAAGTTATATTGAGTGTAGGGAGCCTTCCTTTAGGCCTGCTGTCATTAAATAGTCATTTCTTGTGTTTGAAAGTGCTTCTGTCTCCGCATATTGACTGCTGAACACTTGGAGATTCTCTCAGACTTGGACCACAAGAGGTCAGGAGTGCTCAGTTTTAAAGTGGTCTGAGGATGTTAATCCACCAATCTGACAGCCTGAACTCATTCAGTCAAAGTCCAAGCCAAGCTTTCACATCTAGCTGTTAGTCTGAAGGACATGAATGTCATCAGGACACTGAGCCATATCACAGTCAGATGCTGAACTAGCGTTCCTGAACCTCGTCATCGCTGTCATTACTGTGAATGCTCATTTTGATCCAGAGATTTCTGTAGAACATGTGACCGATGGACAGTAGTTCAGACACTGCAGTGAGCTTAATGGAGATCGTCTGACCTCTTGACCTCTAGTAGAAGACGTTGCATGGTGTGAAGGACAGCAAACGGCCGTATTGTTGTCATGTGATTGAACGTGCATCAGTAATTAAATTTGGCACAGATGTAGGTTTATATGTTATGAAAAGATATAGATATCGGGGCGCTGCCAATTTGGCCATTTTCCAAAATGGCCGCAAATTAGGCGTTAAATATTCCAAAACGTTGCAGAAAACTGATTTTATGACTCGTGATGATTTCCAAGGTGAGTTCAAGCTGATTAGATCAGATGTCAGAAGATCACAGACATGATTTTATTTACCTCTATCTTTAAAGGGCACTTTTTAAAAGCTTGAAAAACAAATATAAGGAGAATGGTAACTTCAGGGTCAAAACTTAACCCCCATGCCTTCATGACAAGATAAGATAAGATAAGATATACTTTAATTGTATATACTCCGTCCAACTGCAGTTACAAACACTAAATTAAAACAACATCAACAACAATAATAAACGATTCCACACAAGACAGGGAAACAGTTTCACAGAAACAGATGTTTCAACACATACACAGTCCACGTCCATAACGGCAGATACTAAACACACACCATGGCAGGTATTGCACCGAGGTAGTGCACTGCACCGTCTACCGGCTTGTCCATATTGCACATACAATACCCCAATATTACACAGATGCAACATATTGCACTGTCCCTATTTAACATATTGCACTGCAGCTTTATGTTACGAATTGTTGAAAGGTTTAATCGACATCGCAAGAATGAATGTTTGTAACGGTTCAATCTGCTCCGTGGGACTCTATATCTCCTGCCGGAAGGTAAAAGTTGGTACTCCTGATGTAAGATGTGAGTTGGGTCTGACACAGTTTTCTGTGCCTGTCTGATGACAGACTGCTCATAAAGCATCTGGAGGGGAGGGTGGTTTTTGACCCCCATAATCTTCATAGCAGTCTGCACCAGGCAAGAAATCTGTGACCTCAACTGCATGGTCAGGTTACCGTACCCAGCATCTAAAAAGGTCACTGTGCCCCCTCAAACAACTGGTGAGTGAAACATCCACATTTAGTCTTTATTAATTTAAATTATAGTTATGAAGAAATCAGTCAGACTGTTAGATTAATGTGTTTTTAACTCCCTGTTTACTTTATCTTGGCACCCGTGTGTGTGCACATTTTGACCCTGGCACGAGCAAGACGCAGGGCGTGCCTGAGGAGTTATCTGTAGCCTAGTACCTCCTCATTTCAAAACAGAAACCATAATAAGGTGGCAGCTGGCTGGAGAAGATCACTAGACAACAACCTACTTGCTCTTGGCCATATCGTATGTTATTTCCAGTAAATATCACAAATAAAACGTGTTTTCTGATAGAAAAAAAAAAGGTACGACCGTAGGAAGATAACATATTAAGTACTACTAACCCATCTTTGAGGTGGTTATGTCTTCAGCTCCAGTCTGTAAGTGGCAGTATGTATACACCTCTCTGTCAATTTATTTCTTTCATGAAACATGATAATGTTAAAGATACACTTAATAAAGGCTATATGAGGTGAAATAAAAATGCCCCCCCTGTCAAAGCTGATTGCCCGTCCGCCTCTAACACTCTGGCGCCGACCCTGACCGTACCATGCCGTGATGCCATATCTAATAATGCTTTCCAAGACAGCCCGGTAGAAAAGTGACATGATCTTCTGCTCCACTCCATAGAACCTGAGTCTGCGTATAAAGTTGAAGTTTGGAGCAGAGGTTTCCAACATGTACCTTCCAGCTGAGAGTGTTGTCGATGTGGACCCCTAAATACCTGTATGAACAGACCTGTGTGATAGATGTATTTAAATAGATAGAATGACAACCAATAGCAGTAAAACTGACAGAGGTAACGCTGGATACATTTCTTGGTCACCAGTAACCTCTAATCACAGTTAAAGTGGTTGTATTGCTAACTAGCCGTGATATCGGCACAACTAAAGGAGAAAATCATCATCAATTGCTTCTGCTGCTTTTGTTCTCTCTCCATTCAGTCCTGTTGCTAGTGAAACAGGTCGATAAGGTTGCTTTCACTCATAACCCGTTTGGTTACCTGAAAAGGTGGGTCTCGGTCGCCTCCATGCGGACTCTGGTGCAGTTTGTTTATGTGATTTTAACATGATTTCAAAAGCTAAACTAATAAATCCATCTGCTGATTGTGAAATCTGTTCAGGAAGTGATCTTATTGATCTGTATTTAAGGCCATGTATAGAAGCACGCCAGCGAGGAGGTTTTCCCTGATTAACAGGTCAAAAGCAGTTAAACCCACCGATCGTAAGGTCGGCGGTTCGATCCCCGGCTGCTCCGGTCACATGTCGATGTGTCCATGAGCAAGACACTTAATCCTAAATTAGCCATCGGTGTGTGACCGAGTATTTAGATTAGATCCTAGTTGGCACCTTGCATGGCAGCCTCTGCCATCAGTGTGTGAATGTGTGTGTGAATGCTGACATGTATTGTAAAGCGCTTTGAGTGGTCTGAAGACTAGAAAAGTGCTATATAAATGCAAGTCCATTTACCATTAACCATTTACTTTACATAAAAAAAGTGTGACAGCGATCTCACAGTAATACACCCCATGCACGTGTCCGTGCGCTCCCCGACGTTTTCACTATGCATTCACACCAATCATCTGAAAGCGTGTAAAGGGGCTTTTGTACAGTCCTGTCTCTACTATTATTCATCATAACGTGGCTGATTTGCAGTCTAATAATACTAACTAGAAAATGCATTTCCTGCTGAAAATGCGTGGGAATGCTGACAGCTGAAAGGACCTGCAGGATCTCTGTTCTAGTCAGCTGCTCGATAGCGGTGTTTTAGTTTTAGTCTTTTCAAGTTATATTGAGTGTAGGGAGCCTTCCTTTAGGCCTGTTTTCATTTGGTGTTTCCCCTCTCCCTTTGAATCGCTTGCGATTTTTGTGGTTATCCTTCAGGAGTAACTTTAAGATTCCCCTGGGGCCTCATGTATAAACGGTGCGCACGTACTAAAATGTTGCGTACGCTGTGTTTCACGCTGACGCCGGGATGTATAAAAGTCAACGTGACGTGAGAATGTGCGACCGTGCCGTAAATTCTAGACCAGTCGTGAAAATGTGCGGGCCGTCCTCCAAACTCTGTCATCTGGCAGTGTCAAACTATAAAGTACTGAAACTCGCTAAATGCGTAAAAATATTTTTTCCACTCAACTTACTGAGCTTTATTTATGATGTGGGATCCAAAAAAACCCCACATATTTCTTTACTAGTTTGCGCATAATATTTAACATCAGAGAGGCACAACAAAAACACATTTAAACTATGTCCCAGAGATGACATGCCTTAACCACCGTGTCAAAACCAAAATCACGTGCTGCACAATGTGGCAGACCAACATGCTGTGTCTGTGCTCCAGAGGAGCTACAGATGGATGAACCGGACCCTGGCACACCTAACAATGAGCCAAAAGCAGCAGCTTTACAGCGCCGTTTAGATGCGACACACAGAATGTAAAGCAACGAGGTGAGTCGAGACAAACATTTATTTTTCAACAAGGTCTTTTAATATATACTTATCCCACCAAGAACCTCATTCATTCTTTTTAATTCGTTGCATATATATTCTTCATTGTATTGACAATCTCTCTCTGTGACTCACAGCACAGCGTTAGTGAGGACACGGCCAGACCGCCGCCCCTCAGCAGTCGAGGCTCGGGCGCAGCTGACCGTGCGCCTTCGGGAGCGCACGGTCAGCTGCTGTGGAGACGCGTTGCATTTGTTACTGATTCCTGATGAAAGACCATCAAATAAAATATGTTTTCTAGCTTCCACCTCAGTAACAAACATTTCAATTTCACACTCTGTGAAATTCTTCTTTTTGTTCCTTTTCCAGCGTGATTTGCCGTCGTTATTTGGACAATAGGTGACAGCATGGAGCGTGTTTATAGTCATTTGCATAGTTATTAATGGGAGGAGACAAGGCGGACCAAGTGGCACGTGCAGCTGCGCTCAATTTCACGTTCATTGAGATGTATAAAGGAAAG
This sequence comes from Sebastes umbrosus, assembly GCF_015220745.1. Taxonomy (NCBI): domain Eukaryota; kingdom Metazoa; phylum Chordata; class Actinopteri; order Perciformes; family Sebastidae; genus Sebastes; species Sebastes umbrosus. The sequence goes on from NC_051269.1 coordinate 8,310,940, forward strand.
GTACGCAGGAACAGGCGTACGCACAGTTTTATACATGTGGAAATTTCTGTGCGTACGTACTTTTCCAATTTTGTTAGTACGCCATCTTCCAGTGTGAAAGCTGCGCAGTCTTTTATACATGAGGCCCCTGGTCCGCAATTGCGACCCTCTCCCCTGTCCCCTGATGGTTAACTTAACGGAAAATGTCCTGGGGTCTCATTTATAACCGTTGCGTACGCACAAAACGGGGCCTGAAATGTGCGTACGCCACTTCCCACGCAATAGTTGTGATCTATAAAAACAAACTTGACGGGAGAATGTGCGCACCGGTACGGAAACTTTGACCCGTGCGTACGCACATTATGGAGGCACCGAGGCAGGGGAAACTGGAGACGCAGATGAATTGAAGCCAGACTGTAGACATTAAATGTCATTATACGTATAATGATGCCTCTCACACATTTAACTTCACTTCATACTTATATCCACTTTATCATAAACATTTAAAACAGCAGTGTTTTTTTGCTAGTGAGCCATAACTATTACATAAGCACCTTACAAATGTAAAAGATCAACACAAATCTCAAAGCAAATTCCGCTCAATATCTCATCAGCGCTGTCTCACCATCATGTCCCCCCCTCCACCACCGGAGCTCAGAGGAGATCTGAGAGGAGAGGACCGGACTTCCGAGAGTCGCAGTCAGCTGTGGAGCAGCTGATGAAATCATCATCATCGGTTGTAGAAATCCAAGATTATATCAAATAGCATTAAAGAATGGCAGAACAGAGCGCCAATAGTTTTAATAATATCTACTAATAGTGTGCAGATATCACCAAGTACCATATTAGTTTTCATAAAGTTGTTGTGTAAAATCGCTGCAGTAAACATGATGTAACCCTCTGGGAAAACCAGTTGTTTCTAAAACATTTAGAGATATTTCCCTCACTGAAAATTCCTTTTATTTAATAAATAACCACATTCTATATTTTATTCTGAAATTAATTTATCATTGTTTATTTTATTTCCGTTTTTGCTCAGAGTTTTAACTTTAACAAACTTTAACAAATAAGCTCATTGGTTCAAAGTGAAATAACTGTTGCTATTGGTGTCAAACATCCAAGTGGGAGTGCAATCAGCCCGGTGTTGTTTAACATAATGATAAATGATATATTTGAAAATTTAGATGGATGCATCAAATCAGCGATATATGCAGATGATGGGGCAATATGGATGAGGGGAAGAAATGTGCCATATGTGATGGAAAATATAAGGAAAGCAATAGGGAAAGTGGAGAAATGGTCATATGAGTGGGGATTCAAAATGTCAACAAATAAAACATGTTATATGATATTTACAAAAAAGAGAAACATTAATACTGAGAATTTAACATTATATGGTCAGTTGATGGAGAGGGTGAATGAATACAAATATCTGGGTCTATGGCTAGACAGTAAATATACATGGCATGTTCATATAAAACATCTGGAAACAAAATGCAAAAAAGTAATAACTTTACTACGAGCTGTGGCTGGATGTACTGGGGGGCAGATAAACAGTCATTGATTGACATATATAGGGCGATCATGAGATCAACAATAGATTATGGTTGTATAGTTTATGAAGCAGCAACAAAGACATCATTACAAAAAGTGGATAGAGTACAGTGTAGAGCATTACGGTTATGTATCGGAGCTATCAAGTCAACACCCGTTAATGCAGTATTAATTGAAGCAGGAGAGACTACACTGGAATTAAGAAGAGAGAAATTAGCTCTAGCATACTGGGTCAGGTTAAAAGGAAGTGGAGAAGAAAATCCTACAAAGGTAACATTACAAAACTGTTGGGAATACTCTAAGTTTCAAGGATATGGATTTGGATGGACAATGGAAGAAAAAGTGCGGACATATGGATTAGAGGCCTTAGAGTTCACCAGGTCGACACCAGTAAGCAGCGTACCCCCCTGGCTGCTCCCAGAAGTTAAAATAGACATGAGTATCATTGAAAAGAAAAGGGAATGGCAAGTAAATGAAGTGGGAGTTAAAACAAGTGTATACCTAAGGAACAGCTATAATAATTATCTCAAAATATATACAGATGGATCCAAAAATAAACAGGAGTGTGTGGGAGTTGGTATATATATTCCAGAATTTAAAATATCTATTTCCAAAAGACTTTCAGACCAGGTATCAGTGTACACAGCAGAAATAGTGGCAATCATCATTGCAATGCAGTGGGTGGAGGAGGTCAGACCTGACAGAGTGGTGATATGCACGGATTCAAAAGCTGTTTTGGAAAGTATACATTCAACAAAAGCTGTAAGGCAAGATCTAATCATTGAACTGTACTATAGCTTGCTAAGACTACACAGAGGGGGTATAGATGTATTATTCTGTTGGGTTCCAGCACACGAGGGGGTGAAAGGAAATGAGTTTGCAGATAAACTAGCAAAAAGTTCACTGCAAAAAGACATTACAGTACCAGTTTTACTTGGGAAAGGAGAAGGAAAAGCTGTGATTAAAAGGAAAGGAGTGGAGATATGGCAGAAAAGATGGGAGGAGGACCAGAAAGGAAGGAGATATTTCAAAATACAAAAGTCGGTCATAACAAAGACGTATAAAGAAAGGAACAGAAGGGAAGAAATCATCATAACAAGACTCAGACTGGATCACACTGGTCTTAATGGCACTTTGGCTTTAATGGGGAAAAGGAACAGTGACAAGTGTGGGGGTTGTGGTGATAAAAAATGTGGAGCAGCATATCCTAATTCAATGTAAAAAGTTGAGGCTGAAAGAAAAAGACTACAGGACCAAGTCAGAGAGGAGGGACGGGACTGGGATCTGATGGGGATACTGGGAACAGAGGGTGAGGGGGCTGAAGGCACCAGGAAGGCATTATTAATGTTCTTAAGAGACACAGGATTGGTGGATAGAAGTTAAGAGTAGGAGTAAAGAGCAAATGACATGATGTTACACACTCTTGTACAGTAGGTGGCGGTATGCACCTTAAAGTTGGTTGCGATCCGCCAGAAACCGAGAGAAGAAGAAGAAGAAGAAACATCCCAAGTCCCGCCTCCTCACTCAGGTGAGAGACGCAGTGGAGTGTGGGAAACACGGAGATTGATGAGAGAGCAGCGGAGAAGCTGGATTTACAGAGTGATATTATTACTACTTATACTTGATATACTACTGAACAGAGAGAAGTAAAACTATATCTGAGCCAGTAAGAGCTCCGTCACCTATTGAAGCGACCTGAGAACATCTGAGAGCATCGTTTTATTCTTTTCTTCTCTCGGTGCGTTCCAAACATTAAAGCAGCCGCCGCACATGGCATCACGAGTCAAATGCTCTGAGCTGGCATAGTGAAATGTTTTGCCACTGAGCTGTATTCTAAAATGATATTTTGTATTTCTTTGGTGATAGAGGCAGAAAGAGATATGTGTGTGTAATATGTGTGTGTTATTTACATTGTGTGGACAGAGAGGGATTATGTAGCTGAAGTTCATGGGTTATGAGATTAGCTTGATTCTGTTCATCCCTGTGCTGCTTGTGTGCATCAACGCAAGGTGTCAGTGTTGTGACAGGGAAAGTATTCACATTGCCTTACTCACAATATTCACATATAGTGAGTATTTAATGTTTAAACTGTAGGTTGTTTGCATAATAATCTACAACTCAAATGGGTTCACATATTAAATAGTCATTTAATAGTGTTGTTTACACTTTACTATTGAGTGGTTTATAATAATAGTGAGGTTGACATATTTCATATGTTAATATTACGATGCAAGTTAATATTGTGATGCAACAGTTATCCTACATTCATGGGTTAAGCATTGAAAAGTTGTATTATATGTTGATATTGATCAAATTAAACTGTACAGTTAAGAGCTTGGATAGATTTGCATATATTGCTATATAAGCCGTGTTATTTTACACAGGCTAGGTTTTCTGGATACCCTTGAACTCCGGATTTGGATTGGAATCTCTCCCTGACGAGGGGGATGGCGAGCTACCCGTGCTGAGCACCTGGATTGAGGAGCGCTTTCAACTTTCATCTGCCTTGCTGTCAGTGTGGTAGGACTGTGGGGAAGGACCTCAAAAGACAATTGGATCTGAACATTTTATTTTGGGGATTACTTTTATTTTTTAGGGTGCACCCAGTTCAATGTACATTTCAAACTGAACAAAACTGAATGTCGGCAGTAATTGTGAATTTATTCTGTGTCAATACAATAATTTCCCTTAAACTTAATTCTGTGTTCTGCTTACTCATTGTGGTGTCCGATTCCTGTTCATTATCCTCTCTACGAATCTAGGTTATACTAGTCCAGTGTATACTTATTCATCAGGTGGGTTACAATGACATGACTTATTAATTTATTTATGGTTTATTAGATAGGGACAGATACAGTATACATATAGACAAAATGAAAACGGCTATCCGATGCAACTATCAGACTGTCTCCAGTGCGCCACCGCGCTGCGCCACTCTGCTCCTCCAGTCACCTCCAAACAGCACATCTTCACCAGTATGGATTGTGTAAATTAACAAAGTGTGTAAATGAAGCCAGTGACAGCTCTCACACAATCGTTACACTCCATATCGGCATTATCATTATCAGTCCTAATCATAATGCAGGACAAGTTCACTATAAAAACTTAAATAATAAATAAATAAATATAAATAGTGTACACCTGTCAAACTTCCTTTTTCTAATGATATCCAGGTGGGGGATATTACTGATTGTCTCGATCATTTTAAGTGAATGGATCAGTGTGATTGCTGTAAAGATATAAACACAGCGGTGAGACTCGGAACATGCTGCATGGTGCTGGTGGATATACCGTCACTGTGAGGACTACGTGACGTGAATGAGAAAATCAGGAGGGAACAAGTGTTCAGAGACCTCCTCACCTACAAACACCTCCATCTCTGTGTCAGAAAAACTCCTTTTCTCTGTCTTCCTCTCGGTAGTCGCCGTGATTCACCGTAAAGATCCACTGATCAACAGGCTCATTCACATGCAGAAACATTCATGAGGTGCTTTGCATCGACCATTTATGGTTGAATGTGGGCGTGTAGTGGGCGGAATATGAGGCGGATCCACGTGCGCACATTTCCAGGTGGACTGTGATTTATAAAGGGAACATTGCGTGCAGGTGTGCGTACGCACAGTTTTATAAGTCTGATTTTTTTTTGGCGCACGCCATTTTTAGGCTTTTGTGCACACGTACATTTTTAGTATGGATCCTACGCTGTTTTATAAAAGAGACCCCTGGTAATTTTCTTCCAGGACATTTTCTGTTTTTCTTCAGATGTTTTTTCTTAGAGTGTGGTGGCTGATCAGCGCAAGACCTACGAAAAATATGAAAATGTTCTAAAATGTCCCGTGGTACCAGTCCATCTATCCCCTCATTCACAAACGTTCAGGGGAACCACCCTATGTTTTCCCTGACAATGCAACATTATTTTTCATACTGCCTGCCTGAATATACCTGTATTCTCCCTCCGTCTGAAACGCTCCGCAAAACCAAGCAAACCAACAACGTGCGCACTTTAATCGCGTCCAAAACATTCAAATTTGTGGATCCCAAAGTGTAAACAATGTGCTGGAGTATGGCAATGGAATATTTAATTGGATTTCTTTTGGTCAAACTTTGCCTCCAGCAACCCGCTTCCTCAGTTCTTGTATCATGCCGCAACCCGGCCAGCGTTTGCTGTTATACAATAGTATATACATGTTTTTAAAGTGCTATTGCATATCAAAAAATAAAACAAAATAATGAATCCTACTGGAGTTGGCACCTTGCCGTGGTGGAGAAGCTTGTGTGTCTCTTTAACCCTGTATTTCAACAGGAGACTGATCTAAGTTTCCTTATAAGTTCAACCAAGTCAGCTTGGTCACAGGTTAGAGACCGGACAAATATCAGCTCCTTTGCTCAGATTTGAAGGCCATTGCAAAAATAAAACATTGTCATATGAACCTGAAGTGCTTACTCCAACTAAAAAGTCTCATGTCACTCTGTCAGTTTTACTGCTAGCAATACAACCCAAAGTTCTACCAAAGTTCAGCATCACTTTAACTGTGATTAGAGGTTACTGGCACCAATAAAAGTATCCAGCGTTATCTCTGTCAGTTTTACTGCTTTATTGGTTGTCATTCTACCATGAAGGCATGGGGGTGAAGTTTGACCCTGAAGTGACCATGCTCCTATTATTTGGTTTTCACGTTTTTCTCAGGTTAAAAGCTTTTAAAAAGTACCCTTAAAAATGAGGAGGTAAAAAAATAATTTCTGTGATCTTCTGACATCTGATCTCATCAGCTTGAACGCACCTTGGAAATCATCAAGAGTTGTAAAATCAGTTTTCTGCAACCTTTTGGAAAGTGGCTGCCGGTCCGTCAGGGGCCGAATTGGCAGCGCCCCGATATCTATATCTTTTCGTGACATATAACCCTACATCTGTGCCAAATTGTTGCTTTTATCGCAAAATGCACAATTGTTATGAATATTTCAGCTTAGCTGCCCCGCTGTTACATGAGATTTAGATTTATTTTTTCATTTCTTTTCTGTAAATCTTTTAATCTGGAAAGAACTTTGTACTTAAGTTTGACAAGTGTTATATAAATTATTATTATTATTACTACACTAGTTGCTTAGGTTACTTATCTCTACTTTCTTATGTAAAATGAAAAATTAAGCAGTAAAACAATGGCTTATGAGATTTCTTAAAAACAATCTCTGCAGCCTCAGGAGTGTGTGTAATGTGTCACTAGCCTGTCTGTAAACGGCTGCCCGTACAGCGGTCCGTTGCCCACACCGGGTTCCTGTCCCGGGTGAGGAAGAGTTTATGAGAAATGTGGAGCCATCACCAAAGCCTGAGGAGCCAAGAAATATTTTACAGCTGAAAACTGAAATGTTTTCAAATGTGGAGCAGGTTTGAACCGAGGCTCCGTTTGTAAATGACGAAACATACTGTGCGTTCCAAAACCCATTCTACCATACTACTTAGTATGACAGAAAAAAAGATTTCTTATGTCCCAATACATAGTATGTCAAATGCAGTGTGCCAAAAATACCAGGATGTCCCACTACATCTGGTCACATTTTACAGTATGAAAGCCAGCATGCTTTTCTGGCTGTTCTGACCCACAATCCTCTGCACAGCAGATATATTGTATTCATACTGCATGCAACAGTACGTACTTTGTAAGGGCAGCTGCAGTGTACTAGAAGTAAAAAGGAAAAGTATGTGATTTGGGACGTAGTCAGTCGTGCTGCTCCTCGTCCTGGAATGATTCATAGCTTGATAACCCGGTCCTCTTATTTCCTTGTTCCCTCCCCTTCAGATCGACAGTTTGAAGGTGGGTGTAACCAACATAACACATGATGATTACATCAGAGCTCAAACTAGTGTCGGTTCTCAGGAAGTGAAACTCAGACAGTCGTTGCTACTGAGAGGTGAAATGGCGCAGAAAGGAGTTCAGTCTGGACCAGGAAGCAATCTCTTGTTCGATCTGTCTGGATCTACTGAAGGATCCGGTGACTACTTCCTGTGGACACAGCTACTGCATGAACTGTATTAAAAGCTTCTGGGATGGAGAGGATGAGAAGAAGATCTACAGCTGCCCTCAGTGTAGGCAGACCTTCACACCGAGGCCTGTCCTGCTGAAAAACACCATGTTAGCAGTTTTAGTGGAGGAACTGAAGAAGACTGGACTCCAAGCTGCTCCTGCTGATCACTGCTATGCTGGACCTGAAGATGTGGCCTGTGATGTCTGCACTGGGAGGAAACTGAAAGCCTTCAAGTCCTGTCTGGTGTGTCTGGCCTCTTACTGTGAGAAACACCTCCAGCGTCATTATGACTCAGCTCCGTTAAAGAAACACAAGCTGGTGGAGCCCTCCAAGAAGCTCCAGGAGAACATCTGCTCTCGTCACGACGAGGTGATGAAGATGTTCTGTCGTACTGATCAGCAGTGTATCTGTTATCTCTGCTCTGTGGATGAACATAAAGGCCACGACACCGTCTCAGCTGCAGCAGAAAGGACCGAGAGGCAGAGAGAGCTGGAGGTGAGTCGACTCAACATCCAGCAGAGGATCCAGGACAGAGAGAAAGATGTGAAGCTGCTCCAACAGGAGGTGGAGGCTGTCAATCGCTCTGCTGATAAAGCAGTGGAGGACAGCGAGAAGATCTTCACCGAGCTGATCCGTCTCATGGAGAAAAGAAGCTGTGATGTGAAGCAGCAGGTCAGATCCCAGCAGAAAAGTGAAGTGAGTCGAGTCAAAGAGCTTCAGGAGAAGCTGGAGCAGGAGATCACTGAGCTGAAGAGGAGAGACGCTGAGATGAAGCTGCTGTCACACACAGAGGATCACAACCAGTTTTTCTTAACTACCCCTCACTGTCACCACTCACTGAATCTACATCCAGCATCAATATCCGTCCTCTGAGCTACTTTGAGGACGTGACGGCGGCTGTGTCAGAAGTCAGAGATAAACTACAGGACGTTCTGAGAGAGAAATGGACAAACGTCTCACAGACAGTGACTGAAGTGGATGTTTTACTGTCACAACCAGAGCCCAAGACCAGAGCTGGATTCTTACAATATTCACGAGAAATCACACTGGATCCAAACACAGCAAACACATGCTGTTATTATCTGAGGGGAACAGAAAAGCAACATTTATGAGACAACATCAGTCTTATTCTAGACACCCAGACAGATTCACTGGATGTATCAGGTCCTGAGTAGAGAGAGTCTGACTGGACGTTGTTACTGGGAGGTGGAGAGGAGAGGGAGAGAGTTAATGTAGCAGTCGCATACAAGAGTATCAGGAGAGCAGGGGGGGGTCGAATGAACGTTCTTTGGATACAATGATAAATCTTGGGCGTTAGTTGTACCAAAACAGTTATATTTCGGTACAACATGTCCAAACCCCCGTCTCAGGTCCTCCGTCCTCCAGAGTAGGAGTGTACCTGGATCACAGTGCAGGTATTCTGTCCTTCTACAGCGTCTCTGAAACCATGACTCTCCTCCACAGAGTCCAGACCACATTCACTGAGCCTCTCTATGCTGGACTTTGGCTTTATGGTTATTATGATGTCACTGCTGAGTTGTGTAAACTGAAATAGACAGAAGTCATTTAAGGGTTAAATTCAGTGTTTTAACTCTTAAACTTCTCTGGTGTCCATCATTGTTGCTGCAGAGCTGATTTGTGTCTGGACCGCAGAGGACCAGCCCTACAAACACTAAAGTGTGTCACTGCCTGACTGACTGAGTGATGAAGTTACAGGATTCATCAGCGACTGTTGCAGGTTCCTCATTGGTTGTTGCTCTTTCTAAATGAAAAGCTGGAGAACAGTTCAGTGTTTATGTTTTCTGGGGATTGTGTCAGCGGTTCATTGAATCATTACATCGTGCTGTTGTTGTGCATGTGCTATTGTTTATAGTAGTTTAAGTTACGTTACGTTGTGCTTCGTATTGTGTTACCACCGTGCATTCACACCAAGCAGGAAGCACATTAGCAAGCCACACGTCGCTACTGCGGTATGAACCCAAAATAAACACACTGTGCTGTGATTTAATATCAATAAACGGATCAAAATGATGCCGAAATAACGACATTATGATGTTGATTTGTAAAAAGACTGAATTCATGCTTTGTCGGGTCTGTCCGCAACACAGCAAGCAAACAACTTTTAAAATGCTTGTTTTCTGAACGGAGTCCGGATCGATCAGTGCCAGGCTATGCTAACATTGTAGCTGCTCCATCAACACTCCATCTAGGAATAAACACGCAGCAACAACATCAGTGATGACATCAACTTTGTAAGTATGTATATATTGTTACACACCACTTATATGATGAATGCTTTTGATACACATGCTTTAATAAAAGCTGAAATACTTTTAACCTGCAGACTGTATGTCATGATGATACATTTACACCTTGTATAAAATGTATAATATACTGACTAGTACATGTCACCATTTACTATTACTGAATGCAATTTGCTTCATTATAAGTTGTCTTTCAATCAAACATTAAGATATAAGTGGAAAAAACTGTTCATAAAACATGATAGACATGACCACTGATTATTTGTGTAACAATTTAGCCACAAATTCACATCCTGACCAGATACGGTCCAGACAGATACTAAGATGTTCAATGAAACTGTAATTATCATGATCATAATCAATAAGGAAATCATTATTCTCTGTTACATCGCTGAGATTCTGCTCAAACAAACTGATTGTGTGGATGAAAATGAATCTGTACGTGAAATCATTGAACAAGAGTCATTTAGCAGACTTTACTGATGGGATGTGTGAACAAACTGAAGGTTTCTATAATCAATAAACAAGAATGAACTAAGTCTTTTCTTGTCTTTTTTTCCAGGGTATCATACAAAGCTGATGGAGTAAATGTGACTAGGAGAGAATAACTGAGGCAGTTTTCCTCCTGAAACACCACAAAGTCCAGTGTTCATGTTTAGAGTCAGTCAGTCTCTGTTAAAAACAATCTAAAAAAAGATTAAAACTAAAAGGTAACATCACTTATTAGTTGTGACATGAGGATTTTGTTATCATAGTTATTGAACACAATCACAAGTTCATATATTGAATACAAATTCCAACTTCTTTCCCCACATACTGATAGAAGAACGCTCTTTTTCTCCACTTCAGCTCGTATTATTCCTCTGACGATACGCTCAACACTTGTTTCTAGACCGTGTTCAGAACGTTTTATTTTCACTTGGCTTGTTGTCTCCTCTGTATAACCACAGCTGTGGTGCTTTGGTGATTCTCTGAGCAACCTGGAGAGCACACAAACGGGACTATTGTTTGTTCTTTATTCAAACCGTATCATGCAGCTTTAAACACAACAACTGTTGTGGATTTATGGCTTTTTAAACTGTTTTGGATACATGAACGAAACCGTCTTGCCACATGGACTCTACATCTCTTTCTTTACATATTTACATCTCTTTCTTTGTGTGCATTTATTTTGTTCGTTGCAATACATGAGATTGATTTAAAGTGTGTATTGATCAAATCTCTTGGATTTTTGTGTAAGATGCATTACAAGAGCCACAATGAGGTGGATCACCAGACGCCACTGATTACTTCCAGAGTGAAGACAGGTGGAGCTACAGCTGACACAGATGACGGCCTGATTACTGAAGGATGCAATCGTCCAATAGGACACTTCGTGTGTGTGTGTGTGTGTGTGTGTGTGTGTGTGTGGTGTGCGTGTGTGTGTCTGGCAAAGCTGTATATAAAGTTGTTTCTGACACTCGCGTCTGTTTGACGTTGGTGTCGGCAGAGATGTTGGTTTTTGATTCAGTTTAACACTCTTTGACTAAAGACAACAACATAGAAAGAGTCAAGTCTATGTAGTGTTCTCCTTTTCCAGTTTGTTCAGAGCTCCAAAGCCTCAGACACATATCTGTTGGGGTGAAAGAGCTTCTTCGTTTCATGATCTGAGCAAAGAAAAAAGCACATGCTTAAAATGCTGTTAGATAACTGGAAGTTTGGGGAATTTCTTCCTACTACTTTTTCTTTTTAACAAATATACAATAATAGAGAGAATCTTGTAGTTCAGGCTTTTCTTCTCCATAAAACACCAGACTTTGAGAAAACTTAATAACACTTTTTTACCATGATGACTACTGTGGGTTGTCAGGCTGATGACGACTGAAATTGGTGGACACATTTGAGCTTCAGATGTCCTACAGAACCTCTGTCTTTCCTTGAATCTAAACTTGTTAATACAATATATTGTATTACCCCAAGTGATGCTGTCCAGGTCTTGACCAGGGAGGTTTTATAGAGGAAACTTGATAACAAAAAAAAGAACTCACATCTGTGTCTTTAATTATTAGGTGTCTTTAGGGTGTCTCGGTGTGTGTAGGTCTTGGTAGTGTGTAGGTCTGGGTAGTGTGTAGGTCTGGGTTGACCCTCACCTTTTACCATCTTAGGTTTATGGCATTTCACATTCTTCCTGTTTTTGATCCTGTAATGAATGAAAGGTCTCTCTCTCTCTCTCTCTCTCTCTCTCTCTCTCTCTCTCTCTCTCTCCAGCAGCGACTTCAACTATTCTGTTTGTCTGAGCTGTTGATATGAAAAGGTAAGCTGTTCCAGAGGTTAGCGGCGGAGGACTAAATTTAGGTTTTACTTGCATTTTGCACATCAGAATCTGATTCTAGCTAGCTCTAATGCTCGGGCAGCTTTATATGAAGAGCGTAGGATACGGTGTGTGTGCGTTGGCGTGCTGGAGGATCACACGTGGGCCAATTGTTTGGTCACCGTATCTTGCGGCTCGAGGAACGAGGAAACTGGTGCTTCATGTGTGAAGTAGTTGGCTGTACGTGGCGGAGAAGGAGCTCTGTTGCCACTGCTGTTTTTGTCCCTTAGATAGTTATTTTATTTTTCCTATTTCTGGTTATTAAGTTATTTAATAAGTTATTTTTGGTTGTATTGGGCTTTTGTATGTTGATTTATTTTTAATAATCTGTTTACTCGTTTACCTCTAACTTCTGCATTTGTTATTTGTGTGTTTTGCTTTTGTTAATTTGATTCTTTCTTTTTGTTTAAAGTGGTGGCCCAACACCAACATAGGTTTCTTGCTGTAATAGTGGAGAGGGCATTTATCTAGTTTATCTGTAAACCAGCTGTTGTGGAGGTAATCGGGAAGTGAACATTCCTAGCTCTCTGCCAGTTAACAGGACGGTTGGGTTGCTATATCCTTGCAGGTGGTTGGTCAGTGGGTGGAGGGATTCTTCTTGTGTTGGGGTTCTTATTGCATGTGGCTTGCTGTGTCCTCCTAACCCCTGTGTGCTCTTTACCTTGCAGTGTGAGTGGAAGTAACTGTGTGTTTCTCCAACTACTGGTGGTGGTGAACTGTTCTGCATTTCCTCTCCCCTCACTCCATTCCTCCTGTGGGTTTCCCTGGCACCCTTCCTCCTGTACTGGTAAGGTTAGTGGTGTAGTGACATTTTAAAACATTTGAACTCTATTTTTGTAATAAAGGACATTATTTTTCTAGCCTGGCCTCTCTTGCAGCTTTTATCATTGCAGCAACTAATCACCATTTTGAATTTAAATAAAAGTTATTTGATTTTGAAACTTGAAACTCACGTCTCTGCCCCGTCTCTTTATCAAGGAACTTGTGTAATTTGGTTGGGTTATTCTCTGGGTGAAATTCCCAGAGTGGCGTTGTCGGGTTGTAATAGCCTGGGTTTCTGCTAAGTGCCCGGGTTACATAATAATTATGCATTTTGTAATGGAGTTATTAAAACAGATTGCTCCGTCCTGGCCGAACAGTCACATGTCGGTGCAGAAGTAAGGCGTCATGGTTCTCAGTGGTGTCACGCTGTCCCTGCAGCTGAGTAGAGCCTCACTTCTGGATATTTTGCGCATGCTTACTTTGAGGAATTGATGTAAGCACAATTCTCAATTCAATATTTGAGTTGTGACATACATCTTTCAAATGATTTCCTTAAATTTGAATAACATAGTTTAAGATAAAATGTGCATGTTAGAGCCATTTGTTCAGTAGAAATATCTGTGGTTAATTTACATTTTGTTTTTATTGCTTTAGATAAATAACTCTGTAGTTTCACTGCAGTGTGCTCAATAAGGACCAATTGTGACTGCATCCAGTCCTGTATTCTGATTGGCGAAAGCTAAATTGTTGCTGCATGTCGCTCTTTAAACGATGCAGTTGAAGCCATGGAGCCTGGAGAGCACAGCTAGTCTTTGACCGTGCTTAATATACCGTGCTTAATATTACTGTTTCTTGCTTTTTACTGCTTATGTTTTTGATATTTTGTTACCATTTTTGTATTTGAAGACTAAGAAAGATTTTCAGTAAACGTTTGTAATGAAGAACATGGACTACGGAGTTTTATTGAAACACGCGTCAACTACATGCTTGGATTCTATAGCTTAAGTGGCATCTAAAGAAATAGACGGAGCCACACTTACATTAGTCAAAGGACTATGCTCGTTAAGGAAACGAAGCATATCATGGATGGACCCCTTGTAAAGAGACGTGGATTATGGACATAATTCTTCACGTAACAAGGATATAAGAGCCACGTTGATTTTCATCGCTGTGCACTAAAGGAAAGTGAGTACATGAAGATCTCAGTCTACAATGTCCTTACATTCTGGAGCCATGTTCAATTGAAGCCTCAAGCCGTTTTGCAAACTAAGTTAGTGGTCATTCTTTGAAGTGCACATGTTAAAACTCTTGAAAACGTCTGTGGACATATTGTGGAAGAGTGAGAAGCTGTCGTTTTGAAGAAAACAAGACCGTTTGTGTGCATTAAACCTTGGCAAGAGTGACGCCGTAGATAATGGAAGTTGCAGAAAACGGCCAGAAGAGGGAGTCAAAGCCCACGCAAAGGCTGTGGAAGAAAAACTGAACAGGCTAAGAATGAAAGAGAAAGGCAAGCTGGCTCATCTCACTCGTAAAAGAAGGGAGATTGAAAATCTCAAGAAAGATAAAGTTAATAATGAAATAATTAAAGATTGAAGCATTATTTATCTTTTGGAAGTTCTTTAGAGAATTTAAAGAGCTTAATGCAGAAATATGAACTCTTCTAGAAGACGAAGATAAAGAAGAGGAGCAGTGTAACTGGTACATGCCCAAATGTGTGGACTTTGAGAACTTTGTTCAGGAACAGAGGACTGGATTGAAAAGATTAAGAGACATCCTGAAGAAGAGAATGGTGATGGCAATAAATATGAGGATGATGATGACATAAAGCCAAGTGATAGCATCTCAGAGGTCATCAGTCGCACATCCAAGAGAAGCTCCGTGCTTAGCCATGCATCACAAGCATCCAGTGCAAGTTCGCTCGTTTGAAGCTGCAGGCAGAGCGGGAAGAGCTGTTAGCACGTGCTGCCTTTCTTAAGAAACATCAAAGACATTGAGATGGAAGAAACACGCTTAAAGGCGCGCAAAGAGCAAGTGGAGCTAGATGCCAAGATTGCTGCATCAGACGCCAAAATAAAGGTGTATGCAGATTATGAAGATGGTCAAGATGGCATGAATGAATATTACGAGTCAAGAAGCAAATACAAAGTGGTTTAAAGGACATGTATGTTAAAGATGAAGATGGTGAGACACAAGTGAGTTTCCCAGCACCTGTAGGCCCAAAGCACCCAGCTCAGACTGCTAATGATCATCACAGAGCTTCGCCTCTTAAAGCAGCCAGGTCAGCAGTACCTCCCCCTCAGAGAGCAGCTAGTTCAACAGTACCTCCAGACCCTTCACAGCAAGCAGGTTCCTCTGATTGGCATCTCCAAAATAATGCAGCGCCAGAATGAGATAACAGAAATGCTAGTCAAGCAGCAAAACATGTCACAACTCCCACAGAGAGATGTTCCAACTTTCTCAGGAGATCCACTCAGCTACCGTTCGTTTATAAGGCATTCGAACAGACTATTGAGAACAAGACTGCTAGTGCACAAGATAGGTTGTTCTACCTGCGGCAGTTCACAAGTGGAGAACCTCTTAACCTTGTTCGTGGTTGTGAACACATGCGGCCAGATGAAGGTTACAGAGAAGCTAGGAGGCTCCTTCAACAACAGTATGGAGATGAACTGTGAATTGCCACAGCCTTGATGAATAAAGCTCTTGAATGGCCTCAGATAAAATCAGAAGACAGGAAAGCATTAAATGCATATGCTTTGTTCCTGATAGGATGTCGAAACACTATGAGTGATGTGGATTACATGGATGAGATGGACAACCCTAGCAATATGAAGACTGTCATCTCAAAACTCCCCTTCAAACTAAAAGAACGGTGGAGAAATCGAGCATATGAAATCCAAACAAAAACAGGAAGAAGAGCCAGGTTTTCCGACCTGGTGGATTTCATCAACTGGCAAGCAAAGGTCAGCAACGACCCACTTTTTGGAGATATTTTGGATGTCAGCGTAGAAGGAAAGGGGAAGCCTAAGATAAACATTAGACAAGTAACCCCAAGAGCATCAGTTTTGCTACAAGTGTCTCTCCGGCTGGAAGACACAGTGGTGCTCAACAACCACAAGAGAAGAAGTATGGTTCAGCCAAACTATCTGATGTTTTCCAAAAACCCTGCATGTACTGTCATAAAAGCCACACCTTGGAGTTTTGTGAGAAGATAAAAGAACAGACTCCCAAGACAGAATCAAATTCTTAACATCACAAGGACTCTGTTTTGATGCCTCACACCAGGTCACATGAGTAAATATTGTCGTAAGAGAATGCAATGCCAGGAGTGTTCAGGAAAACACCCAAGCATTTTGCATGTTGTGAAGGAATTCCCAGTTCTGTCCGAAAAGGATGAAAATGGGAATACAGAAACTACTAACGCGGTCACAAGCGCCTTCGTAGGAACAGAACATGAAAGCAGCAGAGACACTGGGGCAGGTAATGGAGAAAATATCCTTTCCATAGTACCAGTGAAATAAAGTCCAAAAGAAGTGACAAGGTGATCCAGGTCTATGCGTTTTTAGACCAAGGAAGCACAGCAACCTTCTGTACCGATGAGGTCAGGCAGCGGCTTAACCTCCGAGGAAGGAAAGCGGAACTCTTACTCACTACTATGGCATCAGAAAAGAAGGTGAGCACTCACGTTCTGTCAGATCTGGAAGTATGCAGCCTGGAAGGGAAGAATTACATAGACCTTCCACAGGCGTTCACTCAACCAAGTATACCAGTGAAAAAAGACAACATTCCTCTTCAGAAAGATGTGGATCGATGGCCTTATCTGCATGAAGTTCGCATCTCGCATATCGAAGCAGACGTCGGCTTGCTTATTGGTATTGATGCCTTTAAAGCCATGGAGCCCCAGCAGATAATAAACAGCAGATGTGATGGGCCGTATGCAGTGAAGACTCCTCTTGGATGGGTCATCAACGGTCCACTCAGAAGCACCACTACAGCCAACCTAGAATGGTGAGTCACTCAGTCAATCGCATTTCAGTATCCAATGTGGAAAACCTGTTGACTCAGCTGTACAATGCAGACTTCCCAGAGAGAGGATACGATGATAAGACTGAGATGTCACAGGAGGACCGTCAGTTCCTTGACTCAGTGAAAGGATCAACACAGCTAGTTGATGGTCACTACTGCATCGGACTACCACTGAAAGACGAAGACTTAAAAAATGCCTGATAACAGATCTTTAGCCGAGCAGCGCCTTACAAGCCTCATAATGGGAAAAATCGTCAAGATAATGCCAGACTCGAAAGGAACCGTCCGCAGTGTCTGTGTTCAGACGAAGACAAGCACATTGGAGAGACCCATAACTAAGATATGCCTCTTGGAGGAGGCATTGTGAAGATCAAAAGAGACTGAATAAGTTAAAGACATTTATCTGTTTAGGTTAAAGCAAATATGTATCTTTAAAACCTGAAAAAAGGATTTATAGTTTGTTGTATAAGTATTAGTATTAGTATTGTATAAGTGGACAATGTCTCGAAGCATTTATGTTTGATAATTGATATGCTAACAGCCTAGTCAATTAGGGGCAGGTTATGTTAGAGCCATTTGTTCAGTAGAAATATCTGTGGTTAATTTACATTTTGTTTTATTTGCTTGAGATAAATAACTCTGTAGTTTCACTGCAGTGTGCTCAATAAGGACCAAGTGTGACTGCAGCCAGTCCTGTATTCTGATTGGGCGAAAGCTAAATTGTGCTGCATGTGCTCGTTAAACGATTCAGTTGAAGCCATGGAGCCTGGAGAGCACACTAGTCTTTGACCGTGCTTAATATACCGTGCTTAATATTACTGTTCTTGCTTTTTTACTGCTTATGTTTTTGATATTTTGTTACCATTTTTGTATTTGAAGACTGAAGAAAGATTTTCAGTAAACGGTTGTAATGAAGAACATGGACTACGGAGTTTTATTGAAACACGCGTCAACTACATGCTTGGACTCTATAGCTTAAGTGGGCATCTAAAGAAATAGACGGAGCCACACTTACATTAGTCAAAGACTATGCTCGTTAAGGAAACGAAGCATATGGATGGACCCCTTGTAAAGAGACGTGGATTATGGACATAATTCTTCACGTAACAAGGATATAAGAGCCACGTTGATTTTCATCGCTGTGCACTAAAGGAAAGTGAGTACATGAAGATCTCAGTCTACAATGTCCTTACATTCTGGAGCCATGTTCAATTAAGCCTCAAGTCGTTTTGCAACTAAGCTGCAGTGGTCATTCTTTGAAGTGCACATGTTAAAACTCTTGAAAATGTCTGTGGACATATTGTGGAAGAGTGAGAAGCTGTCGTTTTGAAGAAAACAAGACAGTTTGTGTGCATTAAACCTTGGCAAGAGTGACGCCGTAGATAATGGAAGTTGCAGAAAACGGCCAGAAGAGGGAGTCAAAGCCCACGGCAAAGGCTGTGGAAGAAAAACTGAACAGGCTTAAGAATGAAAGAAAAGGCAAGCTGGCTCATCTCACTCGTAAAAGAAGGGAGATTGAAAATCTCAAGAAAGATAAAGTTAATAATGAAATAATTAAAGATGAAGCATTATTTATCTATTGGAAGTTCTTTAGAGAATTTAAAGAGCTTAATGCAGAAATATGAACTCTTCTAGAAGACGAAGATAAAGAAGAGGAGCAGTGTAACTGGTACATGCCCAAATGTGTGGACTTTGAGAACTTTGTTCAGGAAACAGAGGACTGGATTGAAAAGATTAAGAGACATCCTGAAGAAGAGAACGATGATGGCAATAAATATGAGGATGATGATGACATAAAGCCAAGTGATAGCATCTCAGAGGTCATCAGTCGCACATCCAAGAGAAGCTCTGTGCTTAGCCATGCATCACAAGCATCCAGTGCAAGTTCTGCTCGTTTGAAGCTGCAGGCAGAGCGGGAAGAGCTGTTAGCACGTGCTGCCTTCTTAAGAAACATCAAGACATTGAGATGGAAGAAACACGCTTAAAGGCGCGCAAAGAGCAAGTGGAGCTAGATGCCAAGATTGCTGCATCAGACGTCAAAATAAAGGTGTATGCAGATTATGAAGATGGTCAAGATGGCATGAATGAATATTACGAGTCAAAAAGCAAGTACAAAGTGGGTTTAAAGGACATGTATGTTAAAGATGAAGATGGTGAGACACAAGTGAGTTTCCCAGCACCTGTAGGCCCAAAGCACCCAGCTCAGACTGCTAATGATCATCACAGAGCTTCGCCTCTTAAAGCAGCCAGGTCAGCAGTACCTCCCCCTCAGAGAGCAGCTAGTTCAACAGTACCTCCAGACCCTTCACAGCAAGCAGGTTCCTCTGATGGCATCTCCAAAATAATGCAGCGCCAGAATGAGATAACAGAAATGCTAGTCAAGCAGCAAAACATGTCACAACTCCCACAGAGAGATGTTCCAACTTTCTCAGGAGATCCACTCAGCTACCGTTCGTTTATAAGGGCATTCGAACAGACTATTGAGAACAAGACTGCTAGTGCACAAGATAGGTTGTTCTACCTGCAGCAGTTCACAAGTGGAGAACCTCTTAACCTTGTTCGTAGTTGTGAACACATGTGGCCAGATGAAGGTTACAGAGAAGCTAGGAGGCTCCTTCAACAACAGTATGGAGATGAACTGCGAATTGCCACAGCCTTGATGAATAAAGCTCTTGAATGGCCTCAGATAAAATCAGAAGACAGGAAAGCATTAAATGCATATGCTTTGTTCCTCATAGGATGTCGAAACACTATGAGTGATGTGGATTACATGGATGAGATGGACAACCCTAGCAATATGAAGATTGTCATCTCAAAACTCCCCTTCAAACTAAAAGAACGGTGGAGAAATCGAGCATATGAAATCCAAACAAAAACAGGAAGAAGAGCCAGGTTTTCTGACCTGGTGGATTTCATCAACTGGCAAGCAAAGGTCAGCAACGACCCACTTTTTGGAGATATTTTGGATGTCAGCGTAGAAGGAAAGGGGAAGCCTAAGATAAACATTAAGACAAGTAACCCCAAGAGCATCAGTTTTGCTACAAGTGTCTCTCCGGCTGGAAGACACAGTGGTGCTCAACAACCACAAGAGAAGAAGTATGGTTCAGCCAAACTATCTGATGTTTTCCAAAAATCCTGCATGTACTGTCATAAAAGCCACACCTTGGAGTTTTGTGAGAAGATAAAAGAACAGACTCCCAAAGACAGAATCAAATTCTTAACATCACAAGGACTCTGTTTTGGATGCCTCACACCAGGTCACATGAGTAAATATTGTCGTAAGAGAATGCAATGCCAGGAGTGTTCAGGAAAACACCCAAGCATTTTGCATGTTGTGAAGGAATTCCCAGTTCTGTCCGAAAAGGATGAAAATGGGAATACAGAAACTACTAACGCGGTCACAAGCGCCTTCGTAGGAACAGAACATGAAAGCAGCAGAGACACTGGGGCAGGTAATGGAGAAAATATCCTTTCCATAGTACCAGTGAAAATAAAGTCCAAAAGAAGTGACAAGGTGATCCAGGTCTATGCGTTTTTAGACCAAGGAAGCACAGCAACCTTCTGTACCGATGAGGTCAGGCAGCAGCTTAACCTCCGAGGAAGGAAAGCGAACTCTTACTCACTACTATGGCATCAGAAAAGAAGGTGAGCACTCACGTTCTGTCAGATCTGGAAGTATGCAGCCTGGAAGGGAAGAAATTACATAGACCTTCCGCAGGCGTTCACTCAACCAAGTATACCAGTGAAAAAAGACAACATTCCTCTCCAGAAAGATGTGGATCGAGGGCCTTATCTGCATGAATTTCGCATCTCGCATATCGAAGCAGAAGTCGGCTTGCTTATTGGTACTGATGCCTTTAAAGCCATGGAGCCCCAGCAGATAATAAACAGCAGATGTGATGGGCCGTATGCAGTGAAGACTCCTCTTGGATGGGTCATCAACGGTCCACTCAGAGGCACCACTACAGCCAACCTAGAAATGGTGAGTCACTCAGTCAATCGCATTTCAGTATCCAATGTGGAAAAACCTGTTGACTCAGCTGTACAATGCAGACTTCCCAGAGAGAGGATACGATGATAAGACTGAGATGTCACAGGAGGACCGTCAGTTCCTTGACTCAGTGAAAGGATCAACACAGCTAGTTGATGGTCACTACTGCATCGGACTACCACTGAAAGACGAAGACTTAAAAATGCCTGATAACAGATCTTTAGCCGAGCAGCGCCTTACAAGCCTCATAATGGGAAAAAATCGTCAAGATAATGCCAGACTCGAAAGGAACCGTCCGCAGTGTCTGTGTTCAGACGAAGACAAGCACATTGGAGAGACCCATAACTAAGATATGCCTCTTGGAGGAGGCATTGTGAAGATCAAAAGAGACTGAATAAGTTAAAGACATTTATCTGTTTAGGTTAAAGCAAATATGTATCTTTAAAACCTGAAAAAAAGGATTTATAGTTTGTTATATAAGTATTAGTATTAGTATTGTATAAGTGGATAATGTCTCTAAGCATTTATGTTTGATAATTGATATGCTAACAGCCTAGTCAATTAGGGGCAGGTTATGTTAGAGCCATTTGTTCAGTAGAAATATCTGTGGTTAATTTACATTTTGTTTTATTTGCTTGAGATAAATAACTCTGTAGTTTCACTGCAGTGTGCTCAATAAGGACCAAGTGTGACTGCAGCCAGTCCTGTATTCTGATTGGGCGAAAGCTAAATTGTGCTGCATGTGCTCTTTAAACGATTCAGTTGAAGCCATGGAGCCTGGAGAGCACACTAGTCCTTTGACTGTGCTTAATATACCGTGCTTAATATTACTGTTCTTACCTTTTTACTGCTTATGTTTTTGATATTTTGTTACCATTTTTGTATTTGAAGACTAAAGAAAGATTTTCAGTAAACGGTTGAAATGAAGAACATGGACTACGGAGTTTTATTGAAACACGCGTCAACTACATGCTTGGACTCTATAGCTTAAGTGGGCATCTTTAAGAAATAGACGGAGCCACACTTACAACGTGGCTGATTTGCAGTCTAATAATACTAACTAGAAAATGCATTTCCTGCTGAAAATGCGTGGGAATGCTGACAGCTGAAAGGACCTGCAGGATCTCTGTTCTAGTCAGCTGCTCGATAGCGGTGTTTTAGTTTTAGTCTTTTCAAGTTATATTGAGTGTAGGGAGCCTTCCTTTAGGCCTGTTTTCATTTGGTGTTTCCCCTCTCCCTTTGAATCGCTTGCGATTTTTTGTGGTTATCCTTCATGAGTAACTTTAAGATTCCCCTGGGGCCTCATGTATAAACGGTGCGCACGTACTAAAATGTTGCGTACGCTGTGTTTCACGCTCACGCCGGGATGTATAAAAGTCAACGTGACGTGAGAATGTGCGGACCGTGCCGTAAATTCTAGACCAGTCGTGAAAATGTGCGGGCCGTCCTCCAAACTCTGTCATCTGGCAGTGTCAAACTACAAAGTACTGAAACTCGCTAAATGTGTAAAAATATTTTTTCCACTCAACTTACTGAGCTTTATTTATGATGTGGGATCCAAAAAAACCCATATATTTCTTTATTAGTTTGCGCATAATATTTAACATCAGAGAGGCACAACAAAAACACATTTAAACCTATGTCCCAGAGATGACATGCCTTAACCACCGTGTCAAAAACCAAAATCACGTGCTGCACAATGTGGCAGACCAACATGCTGTGTCTGTGCTCCAGAGGAGCTACAGATGGATGAACCGGACCCTGGCACACCTAACAATGAGCCAAAAGCAGCAGCTTTACAGCGCCGTTTAGATGCAACACACAGAATGTAAAGCAACGAGGTGAGTTGAGACAAACATTTATTTTTCAACAAGGTCTTTTAATATATAACTTATCCCACCAAGAACCTCATTCATTCTTTTTAATTCATTGCATATATATATATATATATATATATATATATATATATATATATGTTTATATATATATATATATATATATATATATATTCTTCATTGTATTGACAATCTCTCTCTGTGACTCACAGCACAGCGTTAGTGAGGACACGGCCAGACCGCCGCCCCTCAGCAGTCGAGGCTCGGGCGCAGCTGATCGTTCTTCTTTTTGTTCCTTTTCCAGCGTGATTTGCCATCGTTATTTGGACAATAGGTGACAGCATGGAGCGTGTTTGTAGTCATTTGCATAGTTATTAATGGGAGGAGACAAGGCGGACCAAGTGGCACGTGCAGCTGCGCTCAATTTCACGTTCATTGAGATGTATAAAGGAAAGGTACGCAGGAACAGGCGTACGCACAGTTTTATACATGTGGAAATTTCTGTGTTTATGTACTTTTCCAATTTTGTTAGTACGCCATCTTCCAGTGTGAAAGCTGCGCAGTCTTTTATACATGAGGCCCCTGGTCCGCAATTGCGTCCCTCTCCCTGTCCCCCTGATGGTTAACTTAACGGAAAATGTCCTGGGGTCTCATTTATAACCGTTGCGTACGCACAAAACGGGGCCTGAAATGTGCGTACGCCACTTCCCACGCAAGGAGGAGGAGGCGAAAAATGCTGAAATGAGAAGGACCTGTGGAGTCCAGCTGCAGCGTCCCGTCTCACTTCCTGGACTTCCTGTCATCTCTTGGTCAGCCGGTGGAGGCGGGGCGACGACAGGGGGGCGGGGTCAACACCAACAGTTCTGGGGTCTCATTTATAACCGTTGCATACGTACAAAACGGGGCCTGAAATGTGCGTACGCCACTTCCCACGCAATAGTTGTGATCTATAAAAAACAAACTTGACGGGAGTATGTGCGCACCGGTACGGAAACTTTGACCCGTGCGTACGTACATTATGGAGGCACCGAGGCAGGGGAAACTGGAGACGCAGATGAATTGAAGCCAGACTGTAGACATTAAATGTCATTATACGTATAATGATGCCTCTCACACATTTAACTTCACTTCATACTTATATCCACTTTATCATAAACATTTAAAACAGCAGTGTTTTTTGTGCTAGTGAGCCATAACTATTACATAAGCACCTTACAAATGTAAAAGATCAACACAAATCTCAAAGCAAATTCCGCTCAATATCTCATCAGCGCTGTCTCACCATCATGTCCCCCCCTCCACCACCGGAGCTCAGAGGAGATCTGAGAGGAGAGGACCGACTTCCGAGAGTCGCAGTCAGCTGTGGAGCAGCTGATGAAATCATCATCATCGGTTGTAGAAATCCAAGATTATATCAAATAGCATTAAAGAATGGCAGAACAGAGCGCCAATAGTTTTAATAATATCTACTAACAGTGTGCAGATATCACCAAGTACCATATTAGTTTTCATAAAGTTGTTGTGTAAAATCGCTGCAGTAAACATGATGTAACCCTCTGGGAAAACCAGTTGTTTCTAAAACATTTAGAGATATTTCCCTCACTGAAAATTCCTTTTATTTAATAAATAACCACATTCTATATTTTATTCTGAAATTAATTTATCATTGTTTATTTTATTTCCGTTTTTGCTCAGAGTTCTAACTTTAACAAACTTTAACAAATAAGCTCATTGGTTCAAAGTGAAATAACTGTTGCTATTGGTGTAAAACATCCCAAGAGGGAGTGCAATCAGCCCGGTGTTGTTTAACATAATGATAAATGATATATTTGAAAATTTAGATGGATGCATCAAATCAGCGATAGTGGGGCAATATGGTTGAGGGGAAGAAATGTGCCATATGTGATGGAAAATATAAGGAAAGCAATAGGGAAAGTGGAGAAATGGTCATATGAGTGGGGATTCAAAATGTCAACAAATAAAACATGTTATATGATATTTACAAAAAAGAGAAACATTAATACTGAGAATTTAACATTATATGGTCAGTTGATGGAGAGGGTGAATGAATACAAATATCTGGGTCTATGGCTAGACAGTAAATATACATGGCATGTTCATATAAAACATCTGGAAACAAAATGCAAAAAAGTAATAACTTTACTACGAGCTGTGGCTGGATGTAACTGGGGGGCAGATAAACAGTCATTGATTGACATATATAGGGCGATCATGAGATCAACAATAGATTATGGTTGTATAGTTTATGAAGCAGCAACAAAGACATCATTACAAAAGTGGATAGAGTACAGTGTAGAGCATTACGGTTATGTATCGGAGCTATCAAATCAACACCCATTAATGCAGTATTAACTGAAGCAGGAGAGACTACACTGGAATTAAGAAGAGAGAAATTAGCTCTAGCATACTGGGTCAGGTTAAAAGGAAGTGGAGAAGAAATCCTACAAAGGTAACATTACAAAACTGTTGGGAATACTCTAAGTTTCAAGGATATGGATTTGGATGGATAATGGAAGAAAAAGTGCGGACATATGGATTAGAGGCCTTAGAGTTCACCAGGTCCACACCAGTAAGCAGCGTACCCCCCTGGCTGCTCCCAGAAGTTAAAATAGACATGAGTATCATTGAAAAGAAAAGGGAATGGCAAGTAATGAAGTGGGAGTTAAAACAAGTGTGTACCTAAGGAACAGCTATAATAATTATCTCAAAATATATACAGATGGATCCAAAAATAAACAGGAGTGTGTGGGAGTTGGTATATATATTCCAGAATTTAAAATATCTATTTCCAAAAGACTTTCAGACCAGGTATCAGTGTACACAGCAGAAATAGTGGCAATCATCATTGCAATGCAGTGGGTGGAGGAGGTCAGACCTGACAGAGTGGTGATATGCACGGATTCAAAAGCTGTTTTGGAAGTATACATTCAACAAAAGCTGTAAGGCAAGATCTAATCATTGAATTGTACTATAGCTTGCTAAGACTACACAGAGGGGGTATAGATGTATTATTCTGTTGGGTTCCAGCACACGAGGGGGTGAAAGGAAATGAGTTTGCAGATAAACTAGCAAAAAGTTCACTGCAAAAAGACATTACAGTACCAGTTTTACTTGGGAAAGGAGAAGGAAAAGCTGTGATTAAAAGGAAAGGAGTGGAGATATGGCAGAAAAGATGGGAGGAGGACCAGAAAGGAAGGAGATATTTCAAAATACAAAAGTCGGTCATAACAAAGACGTATAAAGAAAGGAACAGAAGGGAAGAAATCATCATAACAAGACTCTTAATGGCACGTTGGCTTTAACGGGGAAAAGGAACAGTGACAAGTGTGGGGGTTGTGGTGATAAAGAAAATGTGGAGCAGCATATCCTAATTCATTGTAAAAGTATGAGGCTGAAAGAAAAAGGACTACAGGACCAAGTCAGAGAGGAGGGACGGGACTGGGATCTGATGGGGATACTGGGAACAGAGGGTGAGGGGGCTGAAGGCACCAGGAAGGCATTATTAATGTTCTTAAGAGACACAGGATTGGTGGATAGAAGTTAAGAGTAGGAGTAAAGAGCAAATGACATGATGTTACACACTCTTGTACAGTAGGTGGCGGTATGCACCTTAAAGTTGGTTGCGATCCGCCAGAAACCGAGAGAAGAAGAAGAAGAAGAAACATCCCAAGTCCCGCCTCCTCACTCAGGTGAGAGACGCAGTGGAGTGTGGGAAACACGGAGATTGATGAGAGAGCAGCGGAGAAGCTGGATTTACAGAGTGATATTATTACTACTTATACTTGATATACTACTGAACAGAGAGAAGTAAAACTATATCTGAGCCAGTAAGAGCTCCGTCACCTATTGAAGCGACCTGAGAACATCTGAGAGCATCGTTTTATTCTTTTCTTCTCTCGGTGCGTTCCAAACATTAAAGCAGCCGCCGCACATGGCATCACGAGTCAAATGCTCTGAGCTGGCATAGTGAAATGTTTTGCCACTGAGCTGTATTCTAAAATGATATTTTGTATTTCTTTGGTGATAGAGGCAGAAAGAGATATGTGTGTGTAATATGTGTGTGTTATTTACATTGTGTGGACAGAGAGGGATTATGTAGCTGAAGTTCATGGGTTATGAGATTAGCTTGATTCTGTTCATCCCTGTGCTGCTTGTGTGCATCAACGCAAGGTGTCAGTGTTGTGACAGGGAAAGTATTCACATTGCCTTACTCACAATATTCACATATAGTGAGTATTTAATGTTTAAACTGTAGGTTGTTTGCATAATAATCTACAACTCAAATGGGTTCACATATTAAATAGTCATTTAATAGTGTTGTTTACACTTTACTATTGAGTGGTTTATAATAATAGTGAGGTTGACATATTTCATATGTTAATATTACGATGCAAGTTAATATTGTGATGCAACAGTTATCCTACATTCATGGGTTAAGCATTGAAAAGTTGTATTATATGTTGATATTGATCAAATTAAACTGTACAGTTAAGAGCTTGGATAGATTTGCATATATTGCTATATAAGCCGTGTTATTTTACACAGGCTAGGTTTTCTGGATACCCTTGAACTCCGGATTTGGATTGGAATCTATTGGATACTTATTCATCAGGTGGGTTACAATGACATGACTTATTAATTTATTTATGGTTTATTAGATAGGGACAGATACAGTATACATATAGACAAAATGAAAATGGCTATCCGATGCAACTATCAGACTGTCTCCAGTGCGCCACCGCGCTGCGCCACTCTGCCTCCTCCAGTCATCTCCAAACAGCACATCTTCACCAGTATGGATTGTGTAAATTAACAAAGTGTGTAAATGAAGCCAGTGACAGCTCTCACACAATCGTTACACTCCATATCGGCATTATCATTATCAGTCCTAATCATAATGCAGGACAAGTTCACTATAAAAACTTAAATAATAAATAAATAAATATAAATAGTGTACACCTGTCAAACTTCCTTTTTTCTAATGATATCCAGGTGGGGGATATTACTGATTGTCTTGATCACTTTAAGTGAATGGATCAGTCTGATTGCTGTAAACATATAAACACAGCGGTGAGACTCGGAACATGCTGCATGGTGCTGGTGGATATACCGTCACTGTGAAGACTACGTGACGTGAATGAGAGAATCAGGAGGGAACAAGTGTTCAGAGACCTCCTCACCTACAAACACCTCCATCTCTGTGTCAGAAAAACTCTTTTTCTCTGTCTTCCTCTCGGGAGTTGCCGTGATTCACCGTAAAGAACTACTGATCAACAGGCTCATTCACATGCAGAAACATTCATGAGGTGCTTTGCATCGACCATTTATGGTTGAAAGTGGGCGTGTAGTGGGCGGAATATGAGGCGGATTCACGTGCGCACATTTCCAGGTGGACTGTGATTTATAAAGGGAACATTGCGTGCAGGTGTGCATACGCACAGTTTTATAAGTCTGATTTTTTTTTGGCGCACGCCATTTTTAGACTTTTGTGCACATGTACATTTTTAGTATGGATCCTACGCACTGTTTTATAAAAGAGACCCCTGGAAATTTTCTTCCAGGACATTTTCTGTTTTTCTTCAGATGTTTTTTCTTAGAGTGTGGTGGCTGATCAGCGCAAGACCTACGAAAAATATGAAAATGTTCTAAAAATGTCCCGTGGTACCAGTCCATCTATCCCCTCATTCACAAACGTTCAGGGGAACCACCCTATGTGTTCCCTGACAATGCAACATTATTTTTCATACTGCCTGCCTGAATATACCTGTATTCTCCCTCCGTCTGAAACCCTGCGCAAAACCAAGCAAACCAACAACGTGCGCACTTTAATCGCGTCCAAAACATTCAAATTTGTGGATCCCAAAGTGTAAACAATGTGCTGGAGTATGGCAATGGAATATTTAATTGGATTTCTTTTGGTCAAACTTTGCCTCCAGCAACCCGCTTCCTCAGTTCTTGTATCATGCCGTAACCCGGCCAGCGTTTGCTGTTATACAATAGTATATACATGTTTTTAAAGTGCTATTGCATATCAAAAAAATAAAACAAAATAATGAATCCTACTGGAGTTGGCAGCTTGCCGTGGTGGAGAAGCTTGTGTGTCTCTTTAACCCTGTATTTCAACAGGAGACTGATCTAAGTTTCCTTATAAATTCAACCAAGTCAGCTTGGTCACAGGTTAGAGACCGGACAAATATCAGCTCCTTTGCTCAGATTTGAAGGCCATTGCAAAAATAAAACATTGTCATATGAACCTGAAGTGCTTACTCCAACTAAAAAGCTCTCATGTCATCTGTGACTAGAAGATACCGGCAATCTCTGAACTTCACCCAGCGTTATCTCTGTCAGTTTTACTGCTAGCAATACAACCCAAAGTTCAGCATCACTTTAACTGTGATTAGAGGTTACTGGCGACCAATAAAAGTATCCAGCGTTACCTCTGTCAGTTTTACTGCTTTACTGGTTGTCATTCTACCATGAAGGCATGGGGGTGAAGTTTGACCCTGAAGTGACCATGCTCCTTTTATTTGGTTTTCATGTTTTTCTCAGGTTAAAAGCTTTTAAAAAGTACCCTTAAAAAATGAGGAGGTGAAAAAATAATTTCTGTGATCTTCTGACATCTGATCTCTTCAGCTTGAACACACCTTGGAAATCATCAAAAGTCGTAAAATCAGTTTTCTGCAACGTTTTGGAAAACCTATTTTGTGGCCATTTTGGAAAATGGCTGCCGCGTCCGTCAGGGGCCCGAATTGGCAGCGCCCCGATATCTATATCTTTTCGTGACATATAAACCTACATCTGTGCCTAATTTGTTGCTTTAATCGCAAAATGCACAATTGATATGAATATTTCAGCTTAGCTGCCCCGCTGTTACATGAGATTTAGATTTATTTTTCATTTCTTTTCTGTAAATCTTTTAATCTGGAAAGAACTTTGTACTTAAGTTTGACAAGTGTTATATAAATTATTATTATTATTATTACTACACTAGTTGCTTAGGTTACTTATCTCTACTTTCTTATGTAAAATGAAAAATTAAGCAGTAAAACAATGGCTTATGAGATTTCTTAAAAACAATCTCTGCAGCCTCAGGAGTGTGTGTAATGTGTCACTAGCCTGTCTGTAAACGGCTGCCCGTACAGCGGTCCGTTGCCCACACCGGGTTCCTGTCCCGGGTGAGGAAGAGTTTATGAGAAATGTGGAGCCATCACCAAAGCCTGAGGAGCCAAGAAATATTTTACAGCTGAAAACTGAAATGTTTTCAAATGTGGAGCAGGTTTGAACCGAGGCTCCGTTTGTAAATGACGAAACATACTGTGCGTTCCAAAACCCATTCTACCATACTACTTAGTATGACAGAAAAAAAGATTTCTTATGTCCCAATACATAGTATGTCAAATGCAGTGTGCCAAAAATACCAGGATGTCCCACTACCTCTGGTCACATTTTACAGTATGAAAGCCAGCATGCTTTTCTGGCTGTTCTGACCCACAATCCTCTGCACAGCAGATATATTGTTTTCATACTGCATGCAACAGTACGTACTTTGTAAGGGCAGCTGCAGTGTGCTAGAAGTAAAAAGAAAAGTATGTGATTTGGGACGTAGTCAGTCGTGCTGCTCCTCGTCCTGGAATGATTCATAGCTTGATAACTCCTCCCTCCTCTTCCTGCACTCAAACACAGACTGCTACACCCGGTCCTCTTATTTCCTTGTTCCCTCCCCTTCAGATCTACAGTTTGAAGGTGGGTGTAACCAACATAACACATGATGATTACATCAGAGCTCAAACTAGTGTCGGTTCTCAGGAAGTGAAACTCAGACAGTCGTTGCTACTGAGAGGTGAAATGGCGCAGAAAGGAGTTCAGCTGGAGAGAGAGTCATTCTCTTGTTCGATCTGTCTGGATCTACTGAAGGATCCGGTGACTACTACCTGTGGACACAGCTACTGCATGAACTGTATTAAAAGCTTCTGGGATGGAGAGGATGAGAAGAAGATCTACAGCTGCCCTCAGTGTAGGCAGACCTTCACACCGAGGCCTGTCCTGCTGAAAAACACCATGTTAGCAGTTTTAGTGGAGGAACTGAAGAAGACTGGACTCCAAGCTGCTCCTGCTGATCACTGTTATGCTGGACCTGAAGATGTGGCCTGTGATGTCTGCACTGGGAGGAAACTGAAAGCCTTCAAGTCCTGTCTGGTGTGTCTGGCCTCTTACTGTGAGAAACACCTCCAACGTCATTATGACTCAGCTCCGTTCAAGAAACACAAGCTGGTGGAGCCCTCCAAGAAGCTCCAGGAGAACATCTGCTCTCGTCACGACGAGGTGATGAAGATGTTCTGTCGTACTGATCAGCAGTGTATCTGTTATCTCTGCTCTGTGGATGAACATAAAGGCCACGACACCGTCTCAGCTGCAGCAGAAAGGACCGAGAGGCAGAGAGAGCTGGAGGTGAGTCGACTCAACATCCAGCAGAGGATCCAGGACAGAGAGAAAGATGTGAAGCTGCTCCAACAGGAGGTGGAGGCCGTCAATCGCTCCGCTGATAAAGCAGTGGAGGACAGTGAGAAGATCTTCACCGAGCTGATCCGTCTCATGGAGAAAAGAAGCTGTGATGTGAAGCAGCAGGTCAGATCCCAGCAGGAAAGTGAAGTGAGTCGAGTCGAAGAGCTTCAGGAGAAGCTGGAGCAGGAGATCACTGAGCTGAAGAGGAGAGACGCTGAGATGAAGCTGCTGTCACACACAGAGGATCACAACCAGTTTCTTCTTAACTACCCCTCACTGTCACCACTCACTGAATCTACATCCAGCATCAATATCCGTCCTCTGAGCTACTTTGAGGACGTGACGGCGGCTGTGTCAGAAGTCAGAGATAAACTACAGGACGTTCTGAGAGAGAAATGGACAAACGTCTCACAGACAGTGACTGGAGTGGATGTTTTACTGTCACAACCAGAGCCCAAGACCAGAGCTGGATTCTTAAAATATTCACGAGAAATCACACTGGATCCAAACACAGCATTCACACATCTGTTATTATCTGAGGGGAACAGAAAAGCAACATTTATGAGACAACATCAGTCTTATTCTAGTCACCCAGACAGATTCACTGATTGTTATCAGGTCCTGAGTAGAGAGAGTCTGACTGGACGTTGTTACTGGGAGGTGGAGTGGAGAGGGAAAGGAGTTTATGTAGCAGTCGCATACAAGAGTATCAGGAGAGCAGGGGGGGAATGGAATGAATGTTTGTTTGGATACAATGATAAATCTTGGGCGTTAGTTTGTAGCCAAAACAGTTATATATTTTTGTACAACAAAGTCAAAACCCCCGTCTCAGGTCCTCCGTCCTCCAGAGTAGGAGTGTACCTGGATCACAGTGCAGGTATTCTGTCCTTCTACAGCGTCTCTGAAACCATGACTCTCCTCCACAGAGTCCAGACCACATTCACTGAGCCTCTCTATGCTGGACTTTGTCTTTATTATTATGATGACACTGCTGAGTTGTGTAAACTGAAATAGACAGAAGTCATTTAAGGGTTAAATTCAGTGTTTTAACTCTTAAACTTCTCTGGTGTCCATCATTGTTGCTGCAGAGCTGATTTGTGTCTGGACCGCAGAGGACCAGCCCTACAAACACTAAAGTGTGTCACTGCCTGACTGACTGAGTGATGAAGTTACAGGATTCATCAGCGACTGTTGCAGGTTCCTCATTGGTTGTTGCTCTTTCTAAATGAAAAGCTGGAGAACAGGTCAGTGTTTATGTTTTCTGGGGATTGTGTCAGCGGTTCATTGAATCATTACATCGTGCTGTTGTTGTGCATGTGCTATTGTTTATAGTAGTTTAAGTTACGTTACGTTGTGCTTCGTATTGTGTTACCACCGTGCATTCACACCAAGCAGGAAGCACATTAGCAAGCCACACGTCGCTACTGCGGTATGAACCCAAAATAAACACACTGTGCTGTGATTTAATATCAATAAACGGATCAAAATGATGCCGAAATAACGACATTATGATGCTGATTTGTAAAAAGACTACATTCATGCTTTGTCGGGTCTGTCCGCAACACAGCAAGCAAACAACTTTTAAAATGCTTGTTTTCTGAACGGAGTCCGGATCGATCAGTGCCAGGCTATGCTAACATTGTAGCTGCTCCATCAACACTCCATCTAGGAATAAACACGCAGCAACAACATCAGTGATGACATCAACTTTGTAAGTATGTATATATTGTTACACACCACTTATATGATGAATGCTTTTGATACACATGCTTTAATAAAAAGCTGAAATACTTTTAACCTGCAGACTGTATGTCATGATGATACATTTACACCTTGTATAAAATGTATAATATACTGACTAGTACATGTCACCATTTACTATTACTGAATGCAATTTGCTTCATTATAAGTTGTCTTTCAATCAAACATTAAGATATAAGTGGAAAAAACTGTTCACAAGACATGATAGACATGACCACTGATTATTTGTGTAACAATTTAGCCACAAATTCACATCCTGACCAGATACGGTCCAGACAGATACTCGCTTTAGACTGAGTCTTGTTCTTTTCATGTCTTCACTGCACAGAGATCAGCTGTCAATCAAACATTATGGGCTCTACTTTGTAAACTTCTCTGTGCTCTAAATGTCTGATGAATATATGTATATATATATATATGTGTGTGTGTGTGTGTTGTTGTTTCTCTTCCACTGCACGGGTCTTAAAGGAAGGTCTAGTGATTTATTTCTTATCATAGATATTCTGTTCTCACCACTTTTTGTAAAGATATCTAGAATCACATTTATTTGTTGGGCAGACTAAATGTTGTCGTCCAGATCGACGTACAAACGAGATCCTAAGATGTTTAATGAAACTGTAATTATCATGATCATACTCAATAAGGAAATCATTATTCTCTGTTACATCGCTGAGATTCTGCTCAAACAAACTGATGGTGTGGATGAAAATGAATCTGTACGTGAAATCATTGAACAAGAGTCATTTAGCAGACTTTACTGATGGGATGTGTGAACAAACTGAAGGTTTCTATAATCAATAAACAAGAATGAACTAAGTCTTTTCTTGTCTTTTTTCCAGGGTATCATACAAAGCTGATGGAGTAAATGTGACTAGGAGAGAATAACTGAGGCAGTTTTCCTTCTGAAACACCACAAAGTCCAGTGTTCATGTTTAGAGTCAGTCAGTCTCTGTTTAAAAACAATCTAAAAAAAGATTAAAACTAAAAGGTCACATTACTTATTAGTTGTGACATGAGGATTTTGTTATCATAGTTATTGAACACAATCACAAGTTCATATATTGAATACAAATTCCAACTTCTTTCCCCACATACTGATAGAAGAACGCTCTTTTTCTCCACTTCAGCTCGTATTATTCCTCTGACGATACGCTCAACACTTGTTTCTAGACCGTGTTCAGAACGTTTTATTTTCACTTGGCTTGTTGTCTCCTCTGTATAACCACAGCTGTGGTGCTTTGGTGATTCTCTGAGCAACCTGGAGAGCACACAAACGGGACTATTGTTTGTTCTTTATTCAAACCGTATCATGCAGCTTTAAACACAACAACTGTTGTGGATTTATGGCTTTTTAAACTGTTTTGGATACATGAACGAAACCGTCTTGCCACATGGACTCTACATCTCTTTCTTTACATATTTACATCTCTTTCTTTATGTGCATTTATTTTGTTCGTTGCAACACATGAGATTGATTTAAAGTGTGTATTGATCAAATCTCTTGGATTTTTGTGTAAGATGCATTACAAGAGCCACAATGAGGTGGATCACCAGACGGCACTGATTACTTCCAGAGTGAAGACAGGTGGAGCTACAGCTGACACAGATGACGGCCTGATTACTGAAGGATGCAATCGTCCAATAGGATGCTTTGTGTGTGTGTGTGTGTGTGTGTGTGTGTGTGTGTGTGTGTGTGTGTGTGTGTGTGTGTGTGTGTGCGTGTGTTTGTGTGTGTGTGTGTGTGTGTGTGTGTGTGTGTGTGCGCATGTGTGTGTGTGTCTGGCAAAGCAGTATATAAAGTTGTTTCTGACACTCGCGTCTGTTTGTCGTTGGTGTCGGCAGAGATGTTGGTTTTTGATTCAGTTTAACGCTCTTTGACTAAAGACAACAATATAGAAAGAGTCAAGTCTATGTAGTGTTCTCCTTTTCCAGTTTGTTCAAAGCTTCAAACACATATCTGTTGGGGTGAAAGAGCTTCTTTGTTTCATTATCTGAGCAAAGAAAAAAGCCCATGTTTAAAATGCTGTTAGATAACTGGAAGTTTGGGGAATTTCTTCCTACTACTTTTTCTTTTTAACAAATCTACAATAATAGAGAGAATCCTGTAGTTCAGGCTTTTTTTCTCCATAAAACACCAGACTTTGAGAAAACTTAATAACACTTTTATACCATGATGACTACTGTGGGTTGTCAGGCTGATGACGACTTAACATGGTGGACACATTTGAGCTTCAGATGTCCTACAGAACCTCTGTCTTTCCTTGAATCTAAACTTGTTAATACAATATATTGTATTACCCCAAGTGATGCTGTACAGGTCTTGACCAGGGAGGTTTTATAGAGGAAACTTGATATTGAAAAAAAGAACTCACATCTGTGTCTTTTAATTATTAGGGTGTCTTGGTAGTGTGTAGGTCTTGGTAGTGTGTAGGTCTTGGTAGTGTGTAGGTCTCGGTAGTGTGTAGGTCTTGGTTGTGTGTAGGTCTGGGTAGTGTGTAGGTCTGGGTAGTGTGTAGGTCTTGATAGTGTGTATGTTTTGGTAGTGTGTAGGTCTTGGTTGTGTGTAGGTCTTGGTAGTGTGTAGGTCTTGATAGTGTGTAGGTCTTGGTAGTGTGTAGGTCTTGGTTGTGTGTAGGTCTTGGTAGTGTGAAGGTCTTGGTAGTGTGAAGGTCTTGGTAGTGTGTAGGTCTTGGTTGTGTGAAGGTCTTGGTAGTCTCTCTCTCTCTCTTTCTCTCTTTTTCTCTTTCTCTCTCTCTCTCTCTCTTTCTCTCTCTCTCTCTCTCTCTCTCTCTCTCGCTCTCTCTCTTTCTCTCTCTCTCTCTCTCTCTCTCTCTCTCTCGCTCTCTCTCTTGCTGAACATGTACATGATGACAATGAATACAAAGCAAGCAACAATAAGAACAGAGTAAAATCAATAAACACTAGAATGGCACTCGGAGAGCGCAGACCTCCGCCAAGGTGCCTGACTTTAAAAACAGATCACAGCTCACAGCTGGCGGTACCGTGAGGTGGTCGGCTTGTTATTAACACGGTGTGTTTCTGTGTAACGTATCGGCGGATGCCTCTCTCATTCAGCAGCCTTGTTGTGTCTGTATAACGTTACACTACGTTGTTTCTCATCCCGTCATCTACCGCTTTTTTTTTCTTTCTCACCGCGGACGGCCAGCAGCTCCCGT
Organism: Sebastes umbrosus; assembly: GCF_015220745.1. NCBI lineage: Eukaryota > Metazoa > Chordata > Actinopteri > Perciformes > Sebastidae > Sebastes > Sebastes umbrosus. The sequence continues at coordinate 8,347,179 of NC_051269.1, forward strand.
CGCACCTCGATGTCTCGCCACACATCCACACACGTATCTCTCTGCTCTCAGAAGGAAGAAGGCGGGGTCATGCATCATCAACGTGTCATCAGCTACACTGCGCATGTGTTATACCCTGTGGTCTTAATGCTCAGGCTGATTGGAATCCTTAAAAGAAAATCCTGAATCTGGATCATGATCCGGATCGCCACCAAAATCTAATGCGTTGTTCATTGTGCTACACTCCACCCCTCCAAAACAATTCATTCAAATCCATCACAAACTTTTGGAGTAATCCTGCTAACAGACAAACCAACGCTGATGAAAACATAACCTCGGGCCTTGAAGGAGGTAATAATGTGCACATAATAGCAGTAAAGGAGTTGCAGCTCAACAGAAAATTAACTTAATGAAACGCCAGCAGAAAGAGGTTCAGCAGCGACTTCAACTATTCTGTTTGTCTGAGCTGTTGATATGAAAAGGTAAGCTGTTCCAGAGGTTAGCGGCAGAGGACTAAATTTAGATATGATTTTACTTGCATCTTGCACATCAGAATCTGATTCTAGTTAGCTCTAATGTGCTAAAATGCTAACTCATATCTGGGCTTTAGGACTCATTCCTGTAGCACTCTATAGCTAGTGAGCTAGGCGACATGCATTCCCAAGACCCCCAACAGATCACGTCAAAGTTGCAACTAATTGTAATGGGTGATCTTTCCCCCGTCGCCACACCCCTTAATCACTGAGACTGAGAACGGTTGACACCTTGATCACTCCCCTAGTCTAGCAGCCCCTTAAAGGGAACAGCTGGTGGCCAAGCGGAGGCTCGGCTCACTCTGTTCTGTCCTGTTACTGCTGTTGAGGGAGATGAACATCAGACTAAGGTGCCGTTTGCAGTCTCAGCTCCCCCCCCCGCGACGCTCGTGCAGCTTTATATGAAGAGCGTAGGATACGGTGTGTGTGCGTTGGCGTGCTGGAGGATCACACGTGGGCCAATTGTTTGGTCACCGTAACTTGCGGCTCGAGGAACGAGGAAACTGGTGCTTCCTGTGTGACGTGGTTGGCTGTAGGTGGCGGAGGAGGAGCTCTGTTGCCACTGCTGTTTTTGTCCCTTAGTTAGTTATTTTATTTTTCCTATTTCTGGTTATTAAGTTATTTTTGGTTGTATTGGGCTTTTGTATGTTGATTTATTTTTAATAATCTGTTTACCCGTTTACCTCTAACTTCTGCATTTGTTGTTAGTGTGTTTTGCTTTTGTTAATTTGTTTCTTTCTTTTTGTTTAAAGTGGTGGCCAAACACCAACATAGGTTTCTTGCTGTAATAGGGGAGGGGGCATTTATTTAGTTTATCTGTAAACCAGCTGTTGTGGAGGTAATCAGGAAGTGAACATTCCTAGCTCTCTGCCAGTTAACAGGACGGTTGGGTTGCTATATCCTTGCAGGTGGTTGGTCAGTGGGTGGAGGGATTCTTCTTGTGTTGGGGTTCTTATTGCATGTGGCTTGCTGTGTCCTCCTAACCCCTGTGTGCTCTTTACCTTGCAGTGTGAGTGGAAGTAACTGTGTGTTTTTCCAACTACTGGTGGTGGTGAACTGTTCTGCATTTCCTCTCCCCTCACTCCATTCCTCCTGTGGGTTTCCCTGGCACCCTTCCTCCTGTACTGGTAAGGTTAGTGGTGTAGTGACATTTTTAAAAACATTTTAACTCTATTTTTGTAATAAAGGACATTATTTTTCTAGCCTGGCCTCTCTTGCAGCTTTTATCATTGCAGCAACTAATCACCATTTTTGAATTTAAATAAAAGTTATTTGACTTTGAAACTTGAAACTCACGTCTCTGCCCCGTCTCTTTATCAAGGAACTTGTGTAATTTGGTTGGGTTATGCTCTGGGTGAAATTCCCAGAGTGGCGTTGTCGGGTTGTAATAGCCTGGGTTTCTGCTAAGTGCCCGGGTTACATAATAATTATGCATTTTGTAATGGAGTTATTAAAACAGATTGCTCCGTCCTGGCCGAACAGTCACCGTCGGTGCAGAGAAGGCGTCATGGTCTCAGTGGTCACGCAGTGCAGCAGCTGAGTAGAGCCTCACTTCTGGATATTTTGCGCATGCTTACTTTGAGGAATTGATGTAAGCACAAATTCTCAATTCATATTTGAGTTGTGACATACATCTTTCAAAAATGATTTCCTTAAATTTGAATAACATAGTTTAAGATAAAATGTGCATAAAGCACAACCCTTTAAGACGTCTATTATTCAACGTAACATTGCATTCTAGGATATGAGTGAACAGAATCTGTGTTTTTGACAAAAACAGTTATACTGTAAACACAGGGGTGTGCAGTGTTTGTTAAATATTTACAGGCTTGTGTGTTTTTAAAACATGCAATGACATTTTTAAAAATATGGTCTTACGGACGACTTCCGGTGACGCCATGATAGGAGTAGCAGCTTGATTCACCTGCTGCAGGGAGAAAACCCTCAAAAACAGCCAAATCATTAGTAAGTCTAAATATTTAATACAAACTGGTTACAACGAAAGCTGAAATGTCCGCGCTAAGAATGGACGCAACAATGAAAGTCAAAGCGGCTAAAAAAGAAGGTAAACGGGACCAAATGGACGTGTCCTCAAACACTGAAGAGTACACTGAAAGCAGCATGGCTGCCGTACTCGCAGAACTCCGCAACCTACGAAAGGAACATACGGAGGCTTCTCAAGACACGAAGACCACCTTACATAGGGTTGAATCCACCCTCAGTGATGTGCTGGAGCGTATACGGCAAAACTGGAACAACAAGTAGCGGAGGTCGAACAGAGAGTGAGCGACACGGAGGACAAAACATTACACCACGAGAGGGCCATTCGCTACCTTCTTCATAGAGAAGCCAAACTGTCGGCCAAGTGTGAAGACCTCGAGTCCAGAGCAAGACGAAACAACCTGCACATATATGAGGTGAAAGAGGGGGAAGAACGGAACGATATGATAAACTTCATAACCAACTTGATGCGCACCTCATTCGACCTGCCAAATGAGCTGGACCTGTGTGTGGAGAGAGCACACCGATCACTGACTATGAAACCAAGGGACCCCGCCCCTCCAAGATCTATTATCGTCAGGTTTTCTGACTACAGAGTCAAAGAAAAGATACTTCAACAAGCCTGGAAAAAGCGAGGGGTGACATATCAAGGACAGAATGTCTTTTTTGACCAGGACTACACATTCACAACTTAAGGAGAAAAACGTGAAAGCCCAATCGCCTTTCCCTGCTCAACTGAAAATTCACCTGGTATCAGGGATGAAGACCTTCACGACCCTCTGAGATGCGGCTCCCACCCTCGAGGAGATGGGAATACATGTTAAGGTGGAGGACCAGGAGACTCTACAGAAGGAGCTGTTGCGCAACCACTGGGTCTCGGCGCCGACAATAAACAGAGCAGGCCCATCAACAATGACAAACGCAGACTTGAAGATTTTTGTTCAAAGCGAGGGATGAATAGCAAACGACTTTAAGATGTAAGTAGACTGAAAAGAAACTGTTATATAGCGCTGGTTTTGAACCAGGTTTATATGTCTGCTTACTTTATCTTTATAGTAACAAGGATCTATATTTGGCTGGCCCCTATAACTAAAGAAAAAAAGAGGACAACATGGGGTTTATCCCTCCACAGAATAATTTTGTTTCTGTTTTATTTTACCTTAGGCAACTCTAATTTCATCAATTTTGCTGTCAGACAGTTGCAATAGCACTGTGTGTATTTCCCCAGAGAGGTTTTAGTCACAACTCTCTCTACAACAACTGGTTAGTTGGATATTTGTTCAGTTAGTTGGGTGTTTGGAAGTCAGTTCTCGTTCTCTTGTTATGTATAAGTTCTTTCTTTGCATCATGTTTGATGATTATTTCCTTGATTCTAACAGTCGTACAGTCATATGTTGTAACTCAGAGGGTATACAGGTGCATGTTGAAATACTGACATGGAGGCCTGGGTGGAGAACTAGGTTGAAGGATAATATTAATGTCTTTTCCGTACATTAATGAACAATTTGAACATAGCTACTTATAATGTCCGTGGATTGAATCATCCTATTAAAAGAAAAAAAATATATGGTCAGCTAAAGAAATTGCAACGTTCCATCGCTTTACTACAGGAAACCCACCTGTCAGAAGGTGAACATAAAACATGAAGAAGGGAATGGGTAAATCAAGTATATAGTTCTTCATTTGGTAAGAAAAGGGGAGTAGCAATTTTAATTAATAAGACACTTTTCATTGGAAAAGACTATCCTAGATGAAATGGGGAGGTTTGTTATGGTAGTGGGCACAATAGGGGAGAAGGAGGTATCTATTTTGAATCTGTATGCCCCGAATGAATACAATCATAATTTCTTTGAGGAAATTGCAAATGTCATTGCTGCTAATGCTAAGGACATGATGATAGTCGGGGGGGACTTTAATGCTGTACAAGATGGAAGAATAGAAAGAACACCTGAAGAAAGGGGACCCCAAATTAAAATAAACAAAGCACTTAATGCTATGATTTCAGAATTAGGACTTGTGGATCCTTGAAGATTCAAAAACCCTAAAGAGAAAGACTATAGTTTCTTTTCAAATGTTCATAATAGTTACTCTAGGATCGAGTGTTTTTGTGTCTCCCAACAATATATGTATAAAGTAGTAGATTGTCATATTGAGCCGATAACGTTGAGTGACCACGCCCCTGTCATGTTAAATATAGACTTAGGTAAAGAAAGTTTCTTCAGATATTGGAGACTAAATGTCTCACTACTGAACAATGTAACAGTAGTGCAGGATTTAAAACAGAATTTGAAATAATATTTTGAGACAAATGATAATGGGGAGGTGACACCATCAATCCTATGGGGGAGAGCTAAAGCCGTTATAAGGGGGAAAATGATCCAGATTACATCAAGACTAAAGAAGATTTGATTGGCTGAACAAACAAAATTAGAAAAGAAAATAAAGCAATTAGAAATGGAACATAAAACCACAGGAGCACATACAATTTTGCCTGAACTAAAAGAAACCAGGAAGGCTCTAGACAAGCTCCTCACTTATAAAGCAGAAGGTGCTTTAAGATTTTCCAAACAGAGATATTATGAGATGGGGAACAGAGCCAGCCGCCTGTTAGCTTTTCAACTTCATAAAGCTCAGGCTAATCGTTTGGTTCCTAAAATTGTACATCCCATACATAAAAAACTAGTTTCTCATCCAAAGGAAATAGCCGATGCCTTTGCATCATTTTATAAAAAGCTATACGAAGAACCAAAAGCCAAAAGCCTTTCTTACCAGTTTAAATTTACCCTCACCATCAGAAGATGAAGCATTGCAGATGACATCAGATATTACGGAAGCTGAAATACGGGAAGCCATAAAAAAACTAAAAAACAACACATCTCCAGGGACAGATGGACTCCCTGGAGAATTCTATAAATGTTTCATAAATGATTTAGCACCGACTTTAACAAATGTTTTCAACTATGCACTCTCCAAAGGTGAAGCTCCATATACATGGTCAGAGGCCATTATATCAGTGATCCACAAAGACGGTAAAGACCCAACATTATGTGAAGGGTATAGACCCATCAGCCTGCTATGTAATGATTTAAAGTTACTGACTAATATCCTGGCAAAGAGGATGCAGAAAATTATAGCAAAATTGATTAATCCGGACCAGACAGGCTTTATCCCCGGCAGACGAGGAGCTAATAATATAAGGAGAACGTTAAATATTAAAACATGTGCCAAGAAAAGCGTGCAAAACTCTATGCTAATTAGTTTAGATGCACAGAAAGCATTCGATACTGTGAATTGGCAATTTGTGATTAAAACACTGGCTGCTATGGGATTCCACCCGAGGTTTACTGAGTGGATAATGCTTATATACACAAATCCAAAGTCTTGTGTCAGAGTAAATGGATGGTGTTGGGATTTTTTCTACCTTGAGAGAGGGGTACGTCAGGGAGATTGCCTCAGTCTCCAGCTCTTTGCTATATAATTGAGCCCCTAGCAGCATTAATAAGGCAAAATGATAACATTAAGGGTATAAAAGACGCAGGTCAAGTAGAACATAAAATTTTGCTCTACGCGGACGACGTATTAATGTATATCAGTGACCCAGTTTCCTCTGTCCCAGCGCTGATAAGAAACTTGAGAGAATATGGAGAATATTCAGGTTATCAAATTAACCAATCAAAATCTGAGGCAATGATGTTGGTGGGACAATGGCCTTCACAACTAGTAGGAGGAGTCCAACTCCACTGGTCTAACCTAGGGTTTAGATACCTAGGAGTTATCATAACTGCTACACATCACAGCTATTTAAGGCCAACTATGGGAAACTGATGGATGGAATAAAAACTGACCTTGTAAGATGGGAAATCCTTCCCTTATCCCTAATAGGACGAGTGGAAACAATACGAATGAGCATTTTGCCAAGGCTGCTCTTTATGTTCCAATCTTTACCTCTAGAGGTGCCCATTTCTACATTTAAAACAATTAATAAATGGCTATCTAAATTCATCTTGTAAAACAAAAGACCCAGAATTAAATTTAAAAAGACTTTTATGCTCAAAGGAAAATGGAGGTCTAGATTTACCTAACCTGGAAAAATATTACTGGGCAGCGCAGCTCAGATCAATGGTGGCATGGTTATCCCAAGATAAAGATACCATACGGGTCAGTATAGACACAACTCCATTCTTGAACCAAGATATCTGGAGGGCAAATACAATTAGTAATCAATGGGTAAAAAACACTTTAAAAATATGGTCAAAGGTTAGAAAAAGCTAGGACTCCCTATATCTATGTCTAGAACATTGACTTCCCTCCGTCTAAATTAGAGGCTCGGCTCAAAAAGTGGGAAGAAGAAGGCTTAATCATGTTGGAGCAGTTTTTTGAAGGAGGAGTCCTGTTGTCTTTCCAACAGCTTCAGCATAAACACAACCTTTCAGCCTGTGATTTCTTTAAGTATTTGCAGTTACGACATTATTTACAGAAACATAAAGAATGGGACAAACTATGTACATCACCATCTAACATAGAACATTTCTTTATGTTAACAATTAAAGGGACTATTAAAAAGAAGATCATATCATATATATATACAAGGTATTACAAGAAGAACTAATGGATAACAGCTTGGACATTAAAGGAAAATGGGAACTGGAGATGAACACTATAATTTCAGATAAAAACTGGGAACTATCGTGCAGAGAGGGACATGGAATAACGAATAGCCCCGCTTGGAAGGAATTTGACTGGAAAGTCAAGATGAGGTTTTTCAGGACTCCTCTTGGCACATCAAAATTCGGTGGTACCTCCGATCAATGCTGGAGGGGCTGTGGCCTAATAGGAGACCACACGCACATCTTCTGGGACTGTCCAACACTACTAGAATATTGACAACATATACAAAAAGAAATAAGGAAATGTTTGGATATAGAACTGCCCTTAAAACCATCTTATTTTATACTGGGAATAATACCAGAGGATATAGAAGACAACAATCGGACATTACTACTCAGAGTCCTACTTTTAATTGCTAAGAAGATGATTACAGTCTCCTGGTTGAGGCCGCAGCCCCCCTCAGTAACACAATGGAGGGAGAAGGTTAAAGAGGTTTACTACATGGAAAACATCACTGCAAGGTTACAACTAAGGAAAGATGTATTCTTAACTAAGTGGTCCCCAATATCCTCATTTGTCTTAATTGATGTGAATCTAATGAATATGTAACAACCTGGGGATTTTACATTTTTTAGTCTTCTATTCATTTCTGTTGATATGTATTTATTTTTTTCGTTTGTGATTTTTGCATCCCTGTTTACTTGTTTGTACTTATCTTCTCGCCTAGTGTGAGTATGGGTAGGCATGTTGTTTTTCCTCCCTGTACATCTGTGTATTCTCTCGGCCTATGGACGAAGAGTGCTGCTCGTTCCTACTTGGTGGAGCGATGTGTGGACATTGTGGGGATACTGAGACTCACGGACTGCCTCTTAAGGACACGTGACCCTGCTGTGTTATGTCAAAACATGTGACTGTGCTGTACGACTGTACCTGTTGAAAGGAAAGAAAAAGAAGTTCAAAAAAAAAATATGGTCAGAAACTGGGCTATAAATGGCCAATAAATCCTGCTCTATATCAGATCTAATCTGAAGCTGCTGCATAGAGGTGATGTTGAAATAACTTCTAATGCTCAGTGAGCCTCTTCCTGGAATGAACCTTGATAACCCCTCCCTCCTCTTCCTGCTCTCAAACACAGCCAGTATGTCCCAGTTGTGTGTATACTGAATGCAACCGTACGTACTTTGTAAGGGCAGCTGCAGTGTGCTAGAAGTAAAAAGAAAAGTATGTGATTTGGGACGTAGTCAGTCGTGCTGCTCCTCGTCCTGGAATGAATCACAACTTGATAAGCCGGTCCATTTATTTCCTTGTTCCCTCCCCTTCAGATCGACAGTTTGAAGGTGGGTGTAACCAACATAACACATGATGATTACATCAGAGCTCAAACTAGTGTCGGTTCCCAGGAAGTGAAACTCAGACAGTCGTTGCTACTGAGAGGTGAAATGGCGCAGAAAGGAGTTCAGCTGGAGAGAGAGTCATTCTCTTGTTCGATCTGTCTGGATCTACTGAAGGATCCGGTGGCTATTCCCTGTGGACACAGCTACTGCATGAACTGTATTAAAAGCTTCTGGGATGGAGAGGATGAGAAGAAGATCTACAGCTGCCCTCAGTGTAGGCAGACCTTCACACCGAGGCCTGTCCTGCTGAAAAACACCATGTTAGCAGTTTTAGTGGAGGAACTGAAGAAGACTGGACTCCAAGCTGCTCCTGCTGATCACTGCTATGCTGGACCTGAAGATGTGGCCTGTGATGTCTGCACTGGGAGGAAACTGAAAGCCTTCAAGTCCTGTCTGGTGTGTCTGGCCTCTTACTGTGAGAAACACCTCCAGCGTCATTATGACTCAGCTCCGTTAAAGAAACACAAGCTGGTGGAGCCCTCCAAGAAGCTCCAGGAGAACATCTGCTCTCGTCACGACGAGGTGATGAAGATGTTCTGTCGTACTGATCAGCAGTGTATCTGTTATCTCTGCTCTGTGGATGAACATAAAGGCCACGACACCGTCTCAGCTGCAGCAGAAAGGACCGAGAGGCAGAGAGAGCTGGAGGTGAGTCGACTCAACATCCAGCAGAGGATCCAGGACAGAGAGAAAGATGTGAAGCTGCTCCAACAGGAGGTGGAGGCCGTCAATCGCTCTGCTGATAAAGCAGTGGAGGACAGTGAGAAGATCTTCACCGAGCTGATCCGTCTCATGGAGAAAAGAAGCTGTGATGTGAAGCAGCAGGTCAGATCCCAGCAGAAAAGTGAAGTGAGTCGAGTCAAAGAGCTTCAGGAGAAGCTGGAGCAGGAGATCACTGAGCTGAAGAGGAGAGACGCTGAGATGAAGCTGCTGTCACACACAGAGGATCACAACCAGTTTCTTCTTAACTACCCCTCACTGTCACCACTCACTGAATCTACATCCAGCATCAATATCCGTCCTCTGAGCTACTTTGAGGACGTGACGGCGGCTGTGTCAGAAGTCAGAGATAAACTACAGGACGTTCTGAGAGAGAAATGGACAAACGTCTCACAGACAGTCACTGAAGTGGATGTTTTACTGTCACAACCAGAGCCCAAGACCAGAGCTGGATTCTTACAATATTCACGAGAAATCACACTGGATCCAAACACAGTAAACACATGGCTGTTATTATCTGAGGGGAACAGAAAAGCAACATTTATGAGACAACATCAGTCTTATTCTAGTCACCCAGACAGATTCACTGGATGTCGTCAGGTCCTGAGTAGAGAGAGTCTGACTGGACGTTGTTACTGGGAGGTGGAGTGGAGAGGGAGAGTTTATGTAGCAGTCACATACAAGAGTATCAGGAGAGCAGGGGGGTCGAATGAATGTTACTTTGGACACAATGATAAATCTTGGGCGTTAGATTGTATCCAAAACAGTTATAGCTTTCGGTACAACAATATCCAAACCCCCGTCTCAGGTCCTCCGTCCTCCAGAGTAGGAGTGTACCTGGATCACAGTGCAGGTATTCTGTCCTTCTACAGCGTCTCTGAAACCATGACTCTCCTCCACAGAGTCCAGACCACATTCACTGAGCCTCTCTATGCTGGACTTTATCTTTATTACAGTTTTGATGACACTGCTGAGTTGTGTAAACTGAAATAGACAGAAGTCATTTAAGGGTTAAATTCAGTGTTTTAACTCTTAAACTTCTCTGGTGTCCATCATTGTTGCTGCAGAGCTGATTTGTGTCTGGACCGCAGAGGACCAGCCCTACAAACACTAAAGTGTGTCACTGCCTGACTGACTGAGTGATGAAGTTACAGGATTCATCAGCGACTGTTGCAGGTTCCTCATTGGTTGTTGCTCTTTCTAAATGAAAAGCTGGAGAACAGTTCAGTGTTTATGTTTTCTGGGGATTGTGTCAGCGGTTCATTGAATCATTACATCGTGCTGTTGTTGTGCATGTGCTATTGTTTATAGTAGTTTAAGTTACGTTACGTTGTGCTTCGTATTGTGTTACCACCGTGCATTCACACCAAGCAGGAAGCACATTAGCAAGCCACACGTCGCTACTGCGGTATGAACCCAAAATAAACACACTGTGCTGTGATTTAATATCAATAAACGGATCAAAATGATGCCGAAATAACGACAATATGATGTTGATTTGTAAAAAGACTGAATTCATGCTTTGTCGGGTCTGTCCGCAACACAGCAAGCAAACAACTTTTAAAATGCTTGTTTTCTGAACGGAGTCCGGATCGATCAGTGCCAGGCTATGCTAACATTGTAGCTGCTCCATCAACACTCCATCTAGGAATAAACACGCAGCAACAACATCAGTGATGACATCAACTTTGTAAGTATGTATATATTGTTACACACCACTTATATGATGAATGCTTTTGATACACATGCTTTAATAAAAAGCTGAAATACTTTTAACCTGCAGACTGTATGTCATGATGATACATTTACACCTTGTATAAAATGTATAATATACTGACTAGTACATGTCACCATTTACTATTACTGAATGCAATTTGCTTCATTATAAGTTGTCTTTCAATCAAACATTAAGATATAAGTGGAAAAAGCTGTTCATAAAACATGATAGACATGACCACTGATTATTTGTGTAACAATTTAGCCACAAATTCACATCCTGACCAGATACGGTCCAGACAGATACTCGCTTTAGACTGAGTCTTGTTCTTTTCATGTCTTCACTGCACAGAGATCAGCTGTCAATCAAACATTATGGGCTCTACTTTGTAAACTTCTCTGTGCTCTAAATGTCTGATGAATATATGTATATATATATATATGTGTGTGTGTGTTGTTGTTTCTCTTCCACTGCACGGGTCTTAAAGGAAGGTCTAGTGATTTATTTCTTATCATAGATATTCTGTTCTCACCACTTTTTGTAAAGATATCTAGAATCACATTTATTTGTTGGGCAGACTAAATGTTGTCGTCCAGATCGACGTACAAACGAGATCCTAAGATGTTTAATGAAACTGTAATTATCATGATCATAATCAATAAGGAAATCATTATTCTCTGTTACATCGCTGAGATTCTGCTCAAACAAACTGATTGTGTGGATGAAAATGAATCTGTACGTGAAATCATTGAACAAGAGTCATTTAGCAGACTTTACTGATGGGATGTGTGAACAAACTGAAGGTTTCTATAATCAATAAACAAGAATGAACTAAGTCTTTTCTTGTCTTTTTTCCAGGGTATCATACAAAGCTGATGGAGTAAATGTGACTAGGAGAGAATAACTGAGGCAGTTTTCCTCCTGAAACACCACAAAGTCCAGTGTTCATGTTTAGAGTCAGTCAGTCTCTGTTTAAAAACAATCTAAAAAAAGATTAAAACTAAAAGGTAACATCACTTATTAGTTGTGACATGAGGATTTTGTTATCATAGTTATTGAACACAATCACAAGTTCATATATTGAATACAAATTCCAACTTCTTTCCCCACATACTGATAGAAGAACGCTCTTTTTCTCCACTTCAGCTTGTATTATTCCTCTGACGATACGCTCAACACTTATTTCTAGACCGTGTTCAGAACGTTTTATTTTCACTGGGCTTGTTGTCTCCTCTGTATAACCACAGCTGTGGTGCTTTGGTGATTCTCTGAGCAACCTGGAGAGCACACAAACGGGACTATTGTTTGTTCTTTATTCAAACCGTATCATGCAGCTTTAAACACAACAACTGTTGTGGATTTATGGCTTTTTAAACTGTTTTGGATTCATGAACGAAACCGTCTTGCCACATGGACTCTACATCTCTTTCTTTACATATTTACATCTCTTTCTTTATGTGCATTTATTTTGTTCGTTGCAACACATGAGATTGATTTAAAGTGTGTATTGATCAAATCTCTTGGATTGTTGTGTAAGATGCATTACAAGAGCCACAATGAGGTGGATCACCAGACGGCACTGATTACTTCCAGAGTGAAGACAGGTGGAGCTACAGCTGACACAGATGACGGCCTGATTACTGAAGGATGCAATCGTCCAATAGGACACTTCGTGTGTGTGTGTGTGTGTGTGTGTGTGTGTGTGTGTGTGTGTGTGTGTGCGTGTGCGTGTGTGTGTCTGGCAAAGCTGTATATAAAGTTGTTTCTGACACTCGCGTCTGTTTGACGTTGGTGTCGGCAGAGATGTTGGTTTTTGATTCAGTTTAACGCTCTTTGACTAAAGACAACAACATAGAAAGAGTCAAGTCTATGTAGTGTTCTCCTTTTCCAGTTTGTTCAGAGCTCCAAAGCCTCAAACACATATCTGTTGGGGTGAAAGAGCTTCTTCGTTTCATTATCTGATCAAAGAAAAAAGCCCATGCTTAAAATGCTGTTAGATAACTGGAAGTTTGGGGAATTTCTTCCTACTACTTTTTCTTTTTAACAAATCTACAATAATAGAGAGAATCCTGTAGTTCAGGCTTTTTTTCTCCATAAAACACCAGACTTTGAGAAAACTTAATAACACTTTTATACCATGATGACTACTGTGGGTTGTCAGGCTGATGACGACTGAAAATGGTGGACACATTTGAGCTTCAGATGTCCTACAGAACCTCTGTCTTTCCTTGAATCTAAACTTGTTAATACAATATATTGTATTACCCCAAGTGATGCTGTACAGGTCTTGACCAGGGAGGTTTTATAGAGGAAACTTGATAACAAAAAAAAGAACTCACATCTGTGTCTTTAATTATTAGGGTGTCTTGGTAGTGTTTAGGTCTTGGTAGTGTGTAGGTCTTGGTAGTGTGTAGGTCTTGGTTGACCCTCACCTTTTAATATCTTAGGTTTATGGCATTTCACATTCTTCCTGTTTTTGATCGTGGAATGAATGAAAGGTCACTATCCATCCTCTCTCTCTCTCTCTCTCTCAGCACATTTTAAAAACAACCGCAGTGTAGAAAATGTACATGATGACAATGAATACAAAGCAAGTAACAATAAGAACAGAGTAAAAACAATAAACACTAGAATGGCCCTTGGAGAGCGCAGACCTCCGCCAAGGTGTCTGACTTTAAAAACAGATCACAGCTCACAGCTGGCGGTACTGTGAGGTGGTAAGCTTGTTATTAACACGGTGTGTTTCCGTGTAACGTATCGGCGGATGCCTCTCTCATTCAGCAGCCTTGTTATGTCTGTATAACGTTACACTACGTCGTCTCTCATCCCGTCATCTACCGCTTTTTTTTCTCTTTCTCACCGCGGACGGACAGCAGCTCCCGTCGCACCTCGATGTCTCGCCACACATCCACACACGTATCTCTCTGCTCTCAGAAGGAAGAAGGCGGGGTCATGCGTCATCAACGTGTCATCAGCTACACTGCGCATGTGTTGTACCCTGTGGTCTTAATGCTCAGGCTAATTGGAATTCTTATAAGAAAATCCTGAATCTGGATCATGATCCGGATCGCCACCAAAATCTAATGGATTGTTCATTGTGCTACACTCCACCCCTCCAAAACAATTCATTCAAATCCATCACAAACTTTTTGGAGTAATCCTGCTAACAGACAAACCAACGCTGATGAAAACATAACCTCGGGCCTTGAAGGAGGTAATAATGTGCACATAATAGCAGTAAAGGAGTTGCAGCACAACAGAAAATTAACTTAAAGAAATGCCAGCAAAAAGAGGTTCAGCAGTGACTTCAACTATTCTGTTTGTCTGAGCTGTTGATATGAAAAGGTAAGCTGTTCCAGAGGTTAGCAGCGAGGACTAAATTTAGATATGATTTTACTTGCATCTTGCACATGAGAATCTGATTCTAGTTAGCTCTAATGTGCTAAAATGCTAACTCATATCCAGGCTTTAGGACTCATTCCTGTAGCACTCTTTAGCTAGTGAGCTAGGCGACATGCATTCCCAAGACCCCCAACAGATCACGTCAAAGTTGCAACTAATTGTAATGGGTGATCTTTCCCTCGTCGCCACACCCCTTAATCACTGAGATTGAGAACGGTTGACACCTTGATCACTCCCCTAGTCTAGCTGCCCCTTAAAGGGAGCAGTTGGTGGCCAAGCGGAGGCTCGGCTCACTCTGTTCTGTCCTGTTACTGCTGTTGAGGGAGATGAACATCAGACTAAGGTGCCGTTTGCAGTGTCATCTCCCCCCCGCGACGCTCGTGCAGCTTTATATGAAGAGCGTAGGATACGGTGTGTGTGCGTTGGCGTGCTGGAGGATCACACGTGGGCCAATTGTTTGGTCACCGTAACTTGCGGCTCGAGGAACGAGGAAACTGGTGCTTCCTGTGTGACGTGGTTGGCTGTACGTGGCGGAGGAGGAGCTCTGTTGCCACTGCTGTTTTTGTCCCTTAGTTAGTTATTTTATTTTTCCTATTTCTGGTTATTAAGTTATTTTTGGTTGTATTGGGCTTTTGAATGTTGATTTATTTTTAATAATCTGTTTACCCGTTTACCTCTAACTTCTGCATTTGTTGTTAGTGTGTTTTGCTTTTGTTAATTTGATTCTTTCTTTTTGTTTAAAGTGGTGGCCAAACACCAACATAGGTTTCTTGCTGTAATAGTGGAGGGGGCATTTATCTAGTTTATCTGTAAACCAGCTGTTGTGGAGGTAATCAGGAAGTGAACATTCCTAGCTCTCTGCCAGTTAACAGGACGGTTGGGTTGCTATATCCTTGCAGGTGGTTGGTCAGTGGGTGGAGGGATTCTTCTTGTGTTGGGGTTCTTATTGCATGTGGCTTGCTGTGTCCTCCTAACCCCTGTGTGCTCTTTACCTTGCAGTGTGAGTGGAAGTAACTGTGTGTTTTTCCAACTACTGGTGGTGGTGAACTGTTCTGCATTTCCTCTCCCCTCACTCCATTCCTCCTGTGGGTTTCCCTGGCACCCTTCCTCCTGTACTGGTAAGGTTAGTGGTGTAGTGACATTTAATAAAACATTTGAACTCTATTTTTGTAATAAAGGACATTATTTTTCTAGCCTGGCCTCTCTTGCAGCTTTTATCATTGCAGCAACTAATCACCATTTTTGAATTTAAATAAAAGTTATTTGATTTTGAAACTTGAAACTCACGTCTCTGCCCCGTCTCTTTATCAAGGAACTTGTGTAATTTGGTTGGGTTATGCTCTGGGTGAAATTCCCAGAGTGGCGTTGTCGGGTTGTAATAGCCTGGGTTTCTGCTAAGTGCCCGGGTTACATAATAATTATGAATTTTGTAATGGAGTTATTAAAACAGATTGCTCCGTCCTGGCCGAACAGTCACCGTCGGTGCAGAGAAGGCGTCATGGTCTCAGTGGTCACGCTGTCCTGCAGCTGAGTAGAGCCTCACTTCTGGATATTTTGCGCATGCTTACTTTGAGGAATTGATGTAAGCACAAATTCTCAATTCATATTTGAGTTGTGACATACATCTTTCAAAATGATTTCCTTAAATTTGAATAACATAGTTTAAGATAAAATGTGCATGTTAGAGCCATTTGTTCAGTAGAAATATCTGTGGTTAATTTACATTTTGTTTTATTTGCTTGAGATAAATAACTCTGTAGTTTCACTGCAGTGTGCTCAATAAGGACCAATTGTGACTGCAGCCAGTCCTGTATTCTGATTGGGCGAAAGCTAAATTGTGCTGCATGTGCTCTTTAAACGATTCAGTTGAAGCCATGGAGCCTGGAGAGCACACTGGTCTTTGACCGTGCTTAATATACCGTGCTTAATATTACTGTTCTTACCTTTTTACTGCTTATGTTTTTGATATTTTGTTACCATTTTTGTATTTGAAGACTGCAGAAAGATTTTCAGTAAACGGTTGAAATGAAGAACATGGACTACGGAGTTTTATTGAAACACGCGTCAACTACATGCTTGGACTCTATAGCTTAAGTGGGCATCTTTAAGAAATAGACGGAGCCACACTTACAACGTGGCTGATTTGCAGTCTAATAATACCAACTAGAAAATGCATTTCCTGCTGAAAATGCGTGGGAATGCTGACAGCTGAAAGGACCTGCAGGATCTCTGTTCTAGTCAGCTGCTCGATAGCGGTGTTTTAGTTTTAGTCTTTTCAAGTTATATTGAGTGTAGGGAGCCTTCCTTTAGGCCTGTTTTCATTTGGTGTTTCCCCTCTCCCTTTGAATCGCTTGCGATTTTTGTGGTTATCCTTCAGGAGTAACTTTAAGATTCCCCTGGGGCCTCATGTATAAACGGTGCGCACGTACTAAAATGTTGCGTACTCTGTGTTTCACGCTCACGCCGGGATGTATAAAAGTCAACGTGACGTTAGAATGTGCGAACCGTGCCGTAAATTCTAGATCAGTCGTGAAAATGTGCGGGCCGTCCTCCAAACTCTGTCATCTGGCAGTGTCAAACTACAAAGTACTGAAACTCGCTAAATGCGTAAAAATATTTTTTCCACTCAACTTACTGAGCTTTATTTATGATGTGGGATCCAAAAAAACCCACATATTTCTTTACTAGTTTGCGCATAATGTTTAACATCAGAAGGCACAACAAAAACACATTTAAACCTATGTCCCAGAGATGACATGCCTTAACCACCGTGTCAAAACCAAAATTGCGTGCTGCACAATGTGGCAGACCAACATGCTGTGTCTGTGCTCCAGAGGAGCTACAGATGGATGAACCGGACCCTGGCACACCTAACAATGAGCCAAAATCAGCAGCTTTACAGCGCCGTTTAGATGCAACACACAGAATGTAAAGCAACGAGGTGAGTTGAGACAAACATTTATTTTTCAACAAGGTCTTTTAATATATAACTTATCCCACCAAGAACCTCATTCATTCTTTTTAATTCATTGCATATATATTCTTCATTGTATTGACAATCTCTCTCTGTGACTCACAGCACAGCATTAGTGAGGACACGGCCAGACCGCCGCCCCTCAGCAGTCGAGGCTCGGGTGCAGCTGACCGTTCTTCCTTTTGTTCCTTTTCCAGCGCGATTTGCCATCGTTATTTGGACAATAGGTGACAGCATGGAGCGTGTTTATAGTCATTTGCATAGTTATTAATGGGAGGAGACAAGGCGGACCAAGTGGCACGTGCAGCTGCGCTCAATTTCACGTTCATTGAGATGTATAAAGGAAAGGTACGCAGGAACAGGCGTACGCACAGTTTTATACATGTGGAAATTTCTGTGCTTACGTACTTTTCCAATTTTGTTAGTACGCCCTCTTCCAGTGTGAAAGCTGCGCAGTCTTTTATACATGAGGACCCTGGTCCACAATTGCGTCCCTCTCCCTGTCCCCCTGATGGTTAACTTAACGGAAAATGTCCTGGGGCCTCATGTATAAACGGTGCGTACGTACTAAAATGTTGCGTACGCTGTGTTTCACGTACACGCCGGGATGTATAAAAATCAACGTGACGTGAGAATGTGCGGACCGTGCCGCAAACTCTAGACCAGTCGTGAGAATGTGCGGGCCGTCCTCCAAACTCTGTCATCTGGCAGTGTCAAACTACAAAGTACTGAAACTCGCTAAATGTGTAAAAATATTTTTTCCACTCAACTTACTGAGCTTTATTTATGATGTGGGATCCAAAAAAACCCATATATTTCTTTATTAGTTTGCGCATAATGTTTAACATCAGAAGGCACAACAAAAACACATTTAAACCTATGTCCCAGAGATGACATGCCTTAACCACCGTGTCAAAACCAAAATCGCGTGCTGCACAATGTGGCAGACCAACATGCTGTGTCTGTGCTCCAGAGGAGCTACAGATGGATGAACCGGACCCTGGCACACCTAACAATGAGCCAAATGCAGCAGCTATACGGCGCCGTTTGGATGAGATACACAGAATGTAAAGCAACGAGGTGAGTTGAGACAAACATTTTTTTAACAAGATCTTTTAATATATGACTTATCCCACCATCATTCATTCTTTTTAATTCGTTGCATATATATATTTTATCCTTCATTGTATTGACAATCTCTCTCTGTGACTCCAGCACAGCGTATAGTATATATTTAGTGAGGACGCGGCCAGACCGGCGCCTCTCAGCAGTCGAGGCACGGGGCGCAGCTGATCGTGCGCCTTCGGAAGCCTTCGGGAGCCCTCGGGAGCCCTCGGGAGCCTTCGGGAGCCTTCGGGAGCGCACGGTCAGCTGCTGTGGAGACGTTGCGTTTGTTACTGATTCCTGATGAAAGACCATCAAATAAAATATGTTTTCTAGCTTCCACCTCAGTAACAAACACTTCAATTTCACACTCTGTGAAATTCTTCTTTTTTGTTCCTTTTCCAGCGTGATTTGCCGTCGTTATTTGGACAATAAGTGACAGCATGGAGCGTGTTTATAGTCATTTGCATAGTTATTAATGGGAGGAGACAAGGCGGACCAAGTGGCACGTGCAGCTGCGCTCAATTTCACGTCAAGTGGGATGTATAAAGGAAAGGTACGCAGGAACAGGCGTACGCACGGTTTTATACATGTGAAAATTTCTGTGCGTACGTACTTTTCCAATTTTGTGAGTACGCCATCTTCCAGTGTGAAAGCTGCGCAGTCTTTTATACATGAGGCCCCTGGGGTCTCATTTATAACCGTTGCGTACGCACAAAACGGGGCCTGAAATGTGCGTACGCCACTTCCCACGCAATAGTTGTGATCTATAAAAACAAACTTGACGGGAGAATGTGCGCACCGGTACGGAAACTTTGACCCGTGCGTACGCACATTATGGAGGCACCGAGGCAGGGGAAACTGGAGACGCAGATGAATTGAAGCCAGACTGTAGACATTAAATGTCATTATACGTATAATGATGCCTCTCACACATTTAACTTCACTTCATACTTATATCCACTTTATCATAAACATTTAAAACAGCAGTGTTCTTTGTGCTAGTGATCCATAACTATTACATAAGCACCTTACAAATGTAAAAGATCAACTCAAATCTCAAAGCAAATTCCGCTCAATATCTCATCAGCGCTGTCTCACCATCATGTCCCCCCCTCCACCACCGGAGCTCAGAGGAGATCTGAGAGGAGAGGACCGGACTTCCGAGAGTCGCAGTCAGCTGTGGAGCAGCTGATGAAATCATCATCATCGGTTGTAGAAATCCAAGATTATATCAAATAGCATTAAAGAATGGCAGAACAGAGTGCCAATAGTTTTAATAATATCTACTAACAGTGTGCAGATATCACCAAGTACCATATTAGTTTTCATAAAGTTGTTGTGTAAAATCGCTGCAGTAAACATGATGTAACCCTCTGGGAAAACCAGTTGTTTCTAAAACATTTAGAGATATTTCCCTCACTGAAAATTCCTTTTATTTAATAAATAACCACATTCTATATTTTATTCAGAAATTAATTTATCATTGTTTATTTTATTTCCGTTTTTGCTCAGAGTTCTAACTTTAACAAACTTCAACAAATAAGCTCATTGGTTCAAAGTGAAATAACTGTTGCTATTGGTGTCAAACATCCCAAGTCCCGCCTCCTCACTCAGGTGAGAGACGCAGTGGAGTGTGGGAAACACGGAGATTGATGAGAGAGCAGCGGAGAAGCTGGATTTACAGAGTGATATTATTACTACTTATACTTGATATACTACTGAACAGAGAGAAGTAAAACTATATCTGAGCCAGTAAGAGCTCCGTCACCTATTGAAGCGACCTGAGAACATCTGAGAGCATCGTTTTATTCTTTTCTTCTCTCGGTGCGTTCCAAACATTAAAGCAGCCGCCGCACATGGCATCACGAGTCAAATGCTCTGAGCTGGCATAGTGAAATGTTTTGCCACTGAGCTGTATTCTAAAATGATATTTTGTATTTCTTTGGTGATAGAGGCAGAAAGAGATATGTGTGTGTAATATGTGTGTGTTATTTACATTGTGTGGACAGAGAGGGATTATGTAGCTGAAGTTCATGGGTTATGAGATTAGCTTGATTCTGTTCATCCCTGTGCTGCTTGTGTGCATCAACGCAAGGTGTCAGTGTTGTGACAGGGAAAGTATTCACATTGCCTTACTCACAATATTCACATATAGTGAGTATTTAATGTTTAAACTGTAGGTTGTTTGCATAATAATCTACAACTCAAATGGTTTCACATATTAAATAGTCATTTAATAGTGTTGTTTACACTTTACTATTGAGTGGTTTATAATAATAGTGAGGTTGACATATTTCATATGTTAATATTACGATGCAAGTTAATATTGTGATGCAACAGTTATCCTACATTCATGGGTTAAGCATTGAAAAGTTGTATTATATGTTGATATTGATCAAATTAAACTGTACAGTTAAGAGCTTGGATAGATTTGCATATATTGCTATATAAGCCGTGTTATTTTACACAGGCTAGGTTTTCTGGATACCCTTGAACTCCGGATTTGGATTGGAATCTCTCCCTGACGAGGGGGATGGCGAGCTACCCGTGCTGAGCACCTGGATTGAGGAGCGCTTTCAACTTTCATCTGCCTTGCTGTCAGTGTGGTAGGACTGTGGGGAAGGACCTCAAAAGACAATTGGATCTGAACATTTTATTTTGGGGATTACTTTTATTTTTTAGGGTGCACCCAGTTCAATAGACATTTCAAACTGAACAAAACTGAATGTCGGCAGTAATTGTGAATTTATTCTGTGTCAATACAATAATTTCCCCTTAAACTTAATTCTGTGTTCTGCTTACTCATTGTGGTGTCCGATTCCTGTTCATTATTCCTCTCTATGAATCTAGGTTATACTAGTCCAGTGTATACTTATTCATCAGGTGGGTTACAATGACATGACTTATTAATTTATTTATGGTTTATTAGATAGGGACAGATACAGTATACATATAGACAAAATGAAAATGGCTATCCGATGCAACTATCAGACTGTCTACAGTGCACCACCGCGGTGCGCCACACACTCTGCCTCCTCCAGTCACCTCCACCCGGCACATCTTCACCAGTATGGATTGTGTAAATTAACAAAGTGTGTAAATGAAGCCAGTGACAGCTCTCACACAATCGTTACACTCCATATCGGCATTATCATTATCAGTCCTAATCATAATACAGGACAAGTTCACTATAAAAACTTAAATAAATAAATATTGTACACCTGTCAAACTTCTTTTTTCTAATGATATCCAGGTGGGGGATATTACTGATTGTCTTGATCATTTTAAGTGAATGGATCAGTCTGATTGCTGTAAAGATATAAACACAGCGGTGAGACTCGGAACATGCTGCATGGTGCTGGTGGATATACCGTCACTGTGAGGACTACGTGACGTGAATGACAGAATCAGGAGGGAACGAGTGTTCAGAGACCTCCTCACCTACAAACACCTCCATCTCTGTGTCAGAAAAACTCCTTTTCTTGGTCTTCCTCTCGGTAGTTGCCGTGATTCACCGTAAAGATCCACTGATCAACAGGCTCATTCACATGCAGAAACATTCATGAGGTGCTTTGCATCGACCATTTATGGTTGAAAGTGGGCGTGTAGTGGGCGCAATATGAGGCGGATTTACGTGCGCACATTTCCAGGTGGACTGTGATTTATAAAGGGAACATTGCGTGCAGGTGTGCGTACGCACAGTTTTATAAGTCAGATTTTTTTTTGGCGCACGCCATTTTTAGGCTTTTGTGCACACATACATTTTTAGTATGGATCCTACGCGCTGTTTTATAAATGAGACCCCTGGTAATTTTCTGCCAGGACATTTTCTGTTTTTCTTCAGATGTTTTTTCTTAGAGTGTGGTGGCTGATCAGCGCAAGACCTACGAAAAATATGAAAATGTTCTAAAATGTCCCGTGGTACCAGTCCATCTATCCCCTCATTCACAAACGTTCAGGGGAACCACCCTATGTTTTCCCTGACAATGCGACATTATTTTTCATACTGCCTGCCTGAATATACCTGTATTCTCCCTCCGTCTGAAACGCTCCGCAAAACCAAGCAAACCAACAACGTGCGCACTTTAATCATGTCCAAAACATTCAAATTTGTGGATCCCAAAGTGTAAACAATGTGCTGGAGTATGGCAATGGAATATTTAATTGGATTTCTTTTGGTCAAACTTTGCCTCCAGCAACACGCTTCCTCAGTTCTTGTATCATGCCGTAACCCGGCCAGCGTTTGCTGTTATACAATAGTATATACAAGTTTTTAAAGTGCTATTGCATATCAACAAAATAAAACGAAAAAATGAATCCTACTGGAGTTGGCACCTTGCCGTGGTGGATAAGCTTGTGTGTCTCTTTAACCCTGTATTTCAACAGGAGACTGATCTAAGTTTCCTTATAAGTTCAACCAAGTCAGCTTGGTCACAGGTTAGAGACCGGACAAATATCAGCTTCTTTGCTCAGATTTGAAGGCCATTGCAAAAATAAAACATTGTCATATGAACCTGAAGTGCTTACTCCAACTAAAAAGTTCTCATGTCATCTCTGTCAGTTTTACTGCTAGCAATACAACCCAAAGTTCTACCAAAGTTCAGCATCACTTTAACTGTGATTAGAGGTTACTGGCAACCAAGAAAAGTATCCAGCGTTATCTCTGTCAGTTTTACTGCTTTATTGGTTGTCATTCTACCATGAAGGCATGGGGGTGAAGTTTGACCCTGAAGTGACCATGCTCCTTTTATTTGGTTTTCATGTTTTTCTCAGGTTAAAAGCTTTTAAAAAGTACCCTTAAAAAATGAGGAGGTAAAAAAATAATTTCTGTGATCTTCTGACATCTGATCTCATCAGCTTGAACGCACCTTGGAAATCATCAAGAGTCGTAAAATCAGTTTCCTGCAACGTTTTGGAAAACCTATTTTGTGGCCATTTTGGAAAATGGCTGCTGCGTCCGTCAGGGGCCGAATTAGCAGCGCCCCGATATCTATATCTTTTAGTGACATATAACCCTAAATCTGTGCCAAATGTGTTGCTTTAATCGCAAAATGCACAATTGTTATGAATATTTCAGCTTAGCTGCCCCGCTGTTACATGAGATTTAGATTTATTTTTCATTTCTTTTCTGTAAATCTTTTAATCTGGAAAGAACTTTGTACTTAAGTTTGACAAGTGTTGTATAAATTATTCTTATTATTATTACTAAACTAGTTGTTTAGGTTACTTATCTCTACTTTCTTATGTAAAATGAAAAATTAAGCAGTAAAACAATGGCTTATGAGATTTCTTAAAAACAATCACTGCAGCCTCAGGAGTGTGTGTAATGTGTCACTAGCCTGTCTGTAAACGGCTGCCCGTACAGCGGTCCGTTGCCCACACCGGGTTCCTGTCCCGGGTGAGGAAGAGTTTATGAGAAATGTGGAGCCATCACCAAAGCCTGAGGAGCCAAGAAATATTTTACAGCTGAAAACTGAAATGTTTTCAGATGTGGAGCAGGTTTGAACCGAGGCTCCGTTTGTAAATGACGAAACATACTGTGCGTTCCAAAACCCATTCTACCACACTACTTAGTATGACTGAAAAAAAGATTTCTTATGTCCCAATACATAGTATGTCAAATGCAGTGTGCCAAAAATACCAGGATGTCCTACTACATCTGGTCACATTTTACAGTATGAAAGCCAGCATGCTTTTCTGGCTGTTCTGACCCACAATCCTCTGCACAGCAGATATATTGTATTCATACTGCATGCAACAGTACGTACTTTGTAAGGGCAGCTGCAGTGTGCTAGAAGTAAAAAGAAAAGTATGTGATTTGGGACGTAGTCAGTCGTGCTGCTCCTCGTCCTGGAATGATTCACAACTTGATAACCCGGTCCTCTTATTTCCTTGTTCCCTCCCCTTCAGATCGACAGTTTGAAGGTGGGGTAACCAACATAACACATGATGATTACATCAGAGCTCAAACTAGTGTCGGTTCTCAGGAAGTGAAACTCAGACAGTCGTTGCTACTGAGAGGTGAAATGGCGCAGAAAGGAGTTCAGCTGGAGAGAGAGTCATTCTCTTGTTCGATCTGTCTGGATCTACTGAAGGATCCGGTGGCTACTACCTGTGGACACAGCTACTGCATGAACTGTATTAAAAGCTTCTGGGATGGAGAGGATGAGAAGAAGATCTACAGCTGCCCTCAGTGTAGGCAGACCTTCACACCGAGGCCTGTCCTGCTGAAAAACACCATGTTAACAGTTTTAGTGGAGGAGCTGAAGAAGACTGGACTCCAAGCTGCTCCTGCTGATCACTGCTATGCTGGACCTGAAGATGTGGCCTGTGATGTCTGCACTGGGAGGAAACTGAAAGCCTTCAAGTCCTGTCTGGCGTGTCTGGCCTCTTACTGTGAGAAACACCTCCAGCCTCATTATGACTCAGCTCCGTTCAAGAAACACAAGCTGGTGGAGCCCTCCGAGAAACTCCAGGAGAACATCTGCTCTCGTCACGACGAGGTGATGAAGATGTTCTGTCGTACTGATCAGCAGTGTATCTGTTATCTCTGCTCTGTGGATGAACATAAAGGCCACGACACCGTCTCAGCTGCAGCAGAAAGGACGGAGAGGCAGAGAGAGCTGGAGGTGAGTCGACTCAACATCCAGCAGAGGATCCAGGACAGAGAGAAAGATGTGAAGCTGCTCCAACAGGAGGTGGAGGCCGTCAATCGCTCTGCTGATAAAGCAGTGGAGGACAGTGAGAAGATCTTCACCGAGCTGATCCGTCTCATGGAGAAAAGAAGCTGTGATGTGAAGCAGCAGGTCAGATCCCAGCAGAAAAGTGAAGTGAGTCGAGTCAAAGAGCTTCAGGAGAAGCTGGAGCAGGAGATCACTGAGCTGAAGAGGAGAGACGCTGAGATGAAGCTGCTGTCACACACAGAGGATCACAACCAGTTTCTTCTTAACTACCCCTCACTGTCACCACTCACTGAATCTACATCCAGCATCAATATCCGTCCTCTGAGCTACTTTGAGGACGTGACGGCGGCTGTGTCAGAAGTCAGAGATAAACTACAGGACGTTCTGAGAGAGAAATGGACAAACGTCTCACAGACTGTGACTGAAATGGATGTTTTACTGTCACAACCAGAGCCCAAGACCAGAGCTGGATTCTTACAATATTCACGAGAAATCACACTGGATCCAAACACAGCAAACACACAGCTGTTATTATCTGAGGGGAACAGAAAAGCAACATTTATGAGACAACAACAGTCTTATTCTAGTCACCCAGACAGATTCACTGGATGTCGTCAGGTCCTGAGTAGAGAGAGTCTGACTGGACGTTGTTACTGGGAGGTGGAGTGGAGAGGGAGAGGAGTTTATGTAGCAGTCACATACAAGAGTATCAGGAGAGCAGGGGGGGGTCGAATGAACGTTTGTTTGGATACAATGATAAATCTTGGGCGTTAGATTGTTACCAAAACAGTTATATATTTTGGTACAACTATGTCCAAACCCCCGTCTCAGGTCCTCCGTCCTCCAGAGTAGGAGTGTACCTGGATCACAGTGCAGGTATTCTGTCCTTCTACAGCGTCTCTGAAACCATGACTCTCCTCCACAGAGTCCAGACCACATTCACTGAGCCTCTCTATGCTGGACTTAGGCTTTATGGTTATGATGTCACTGCTGAGTTGTGTAAACTGAAATAGACAGAAGTCATTTAAGGGTTAAATTCAGTGTTTTAACTCTTAAACTTCTCTGGTGTCCATCATTGTTGCTGCAGAGCTGATTTGTGTCTGGACCGCAGAGGACCAGCCCTACAAACACTAAAGTGTGTCACTGCCTGACTGACTGAGTGATGAAGTTACAGGATTCATCAGCGACTGTTGCAGGTTCCTCATTGGTTGTTGCTCTTTCTAAATGAAAAGCTGGAGAACAGTTCAGTGTTTATGTTTTCTGGGGATTGTGTCAGCGGTTCATTGAATCATTACATCGTGCTGTTGTTGTGCATGTGCTATTGTTTATAGTAGTTTAAGTTACGTTACGTTGTGCTTCGTATTGTGTTACCACCGTGCATTCACACCAAGCAGGAAGCACATTAGCAAGCCACACGTCGCTACTGCGGTATGAACCCAAAATAAACACACTGTGCTGTGATTTAATATCAATAAACGGATCAAAATGATGCCGAAATAACGACATTATGATGTTGATTTGTAAAAAGACTGAATTCATGCTTTGTCGGGTCTGTCCGCAACACAGCAAGCAAACAACTTTTAAAATGCTTGTTTTCTGAACGGAGTCCGGATCGATCAGTGCCAGGCTATGCTAACATTGTAGCTGCTCCATCAACACTCCATCTAGGAATAAACACGCAGCAACAACATCAGTGATGACATCAACTTTGTAAGTATGTATATATTGTTACACACCACTTATATGATGAATGCTTTTGATACACATGCTTTAATAAAAAGCTGAAATACTTTTAACCTGCAGACTGTATGTCATGATGATACATTTACACCTTGTATAAAATGTATAATATACTGACTAGTAAATGTCACCATTTACTATTACTGAATGCAATTTGCTTCATTATAAGTTGTCTTTCAATCAAACATTAAGATATAAGTGGAAAAAAACTCTTCATAAAACATGATAGACATGACCACTGATTATTTGTGTAACAATTTAGCCACAAATTCACATCCTGACCAGATACGGTCCAGACAGATACTCGCTTTAGACTGAGTCTTGTTCTTTTCATGTCTTCACTGCACAGAGATCAGCTGTCAATCAAACATTATGGGCTCTACTTTGTAAACTTCTCTGTGCTCTAAATGTCTGATGAATATATGTATATATATATATCTATGTGTGTGTGTGTGTGTGTTATTGTTTCTCTTCCACTGCACGGGTCTTAAAGGAAGGTCTAGTGATTTATTTCTTATCATAGATATTCTGTTCTCACCACTTTTTGTAAAGATATCTAGAATCACATTTATTCGTTGGGCAGACTAAATGTTGTCGTCCAGATCGACGTACAAACGAGATCCTAAGATGTTTAATGAAACTGTAATTATCATGATCATAATCAATAAGGAAATCATTATTCTCTGTTACATCGCTGAGATTCTGCTCAAACAAACTGATGGTGTGGATGAAAATGAATCTGTACGTGAAATCATTGAACAAGAGTCATTTAGCAGACTTTACTGATGGGATGTGTGAACAAACTGAAGGTTTCTATAATCAATAAACAAGAATGAACTAAGTCTTTTCTTGTCTTTTTTCCAGGGTATCATACAAAGCTGATGGAGTAAATGTGACTAGGAGAGAATAACTGAGGCAGTTTTCCTCCTGAAACACCACAAAGTCCAGTGTTCATGTTTAGAGTCAGTCAGTCTCTGTTTAAAAACAATCTAAAAAAAGATTAAAACTAAAAGGTAACATAACTTATTAGTTGTGACATGAGGATTTTGTTATCATAGTTATTGAACACAATCACAAGTTCATATATTGAATACAAATTCCAACTTCTTTCCCCACATACTGATAGAAGAACGCTCTTTTTCTCCACTTCAGCTCGTATTATTCCTCTGACGATACGCTCAACACTTGTTTCTAGACCGTGTTCAGAACGTTTTATTTTCACTGGGCTTGTTGTCTCCTCTGTATAACCACAGCTGTGGTGCTTTGGTGATTCTCTGAGCAACCTGGAGAGCACACAAACGGGACTATTGTTTGTTCTTTATTCAAACCGTATCATGCAGCTTTAAACACAACAACTGTTGTGGATTTATGGCTTTTTAAACTGTTTTGGATACATGAACGAAACCGTCTTGCCACATGGACTCTACATCTCTTTCTTTACATATTTACATCTCTTTCTTTATGTGCATTTATTTTGTTCGTTGCAATACATGAGATTGATTTAAAGTGTGTATTGATCAAATCTCTTGGATTTTTGTGTAAGATGCATTACAAGAGCCACAATGAGGTGGATCACCAGACGGCACTGATTACTTCCAGAGTGAAGACAGGTGGAGCTACAGCTGACACAGATGACGGCCTGATTACTGAAGGATGCAATCGTCCAATAGGATGCTTCGTGTGTGTGTGTGTGTGTGTGTGTGTGTGTGTGTGTGTGTGTGTGTGTGTGTGTGGCAAAGCTGTATATAAAGTTGTTTCTGACACTAGCGTCTGTTTGACGTTGGTGTCGGCAGAGATGTTGGTTTTTGATTCAGTTTAACGCTCTTTGACTAAAGACAACAACATAGAAAGAGTCAAGTCTATGTAGTGTTCTCCTTTTCCAGTTTGTTCAGAGCTCCAAAGCCTCAAACACATATCTGTTGGGGTGAAAGAGCTTCTTCGTTTCATTATCTGAGCAAAGAAAAAAGCCCATGCTTAAAATGCTGTTAGATAACTGGAAGTTTGGGGAATTTCTTCCTACTACTTTTCCTTTTTAACAAATCTACAATAATAGAGAGAATCCTGTAGTTCAGGCTTTTTTCCTCCATAAAACACCAGACTTTGAGAAAACTTAATAACACTTTTTTACCATGATGACTACTGTGGGTTGTCAGGCTGATGACGACTGAAAATGGTGGACACATTTGAGCTTCAGATGTCCTACAGAACCTCTGTCTTTCCTTGAATCTAAACTTGTTAATACAATATATTGTATTACCCCAAGTGATGCTGTACAGGTCTTGACCAGGGAGGTTTTATAGAGGAAACTTGATAACAAAAAAAGAACTCACATCTGTGTCTTTAATTATTAGGGTGTCTTTAGGGTGTCTGGGTAGTGTGTAGGTCTCGGTAGTGTGTAGGTCTTGGTAGTGTGTAGGCCTTGGTAGTGTGTAGGTCTTGGTAGTGTGTAGGTCTGGGTAGTGTGTAGGTCTTGATAGTGTGTATGTCTTGGTAGTGTGTAGGTCTGGGTAGTGTGTAGGTCTGGGTAGTGTGTAGGTCTTGGTAGTGTGTAGGTCTTGGTAGTGTGTAGGTCTTGGTAGTGTGTAGGTCTTGGTTGACCCTCACCTTTTACCATCTTAGGTTTATGGCATTTCACAATCTTCCTGTTTTTGATCCTGGAATGAATGAAAGGTCACTATCCATCTCTCTCTCTCCCTCTCTCTCTCTCTCTCTCTCTCTCTCTCTCTCTCTCTCTCTCTCTCTCTCTCTCTCTCAGTGCTGAACATGTACATGATGACAATGAATACAAAGCAAGCAACAATAAGAACAGAGTAAAAACAATAAACACTAGAATGGCACTCGGAGAGTGCAGACCTCCGCCAAGGTGCCTGATTTTAAAAACAGATCACAGCTCACAGCTGGCGGTACCGTGAGGTGGTCGGCTTGTTATTAACACGGTGTGTTTCCGTGTAACGTATCGGCGGATGCCTCTCTCATTCAGCAGCCTTGTTATGTCTGTATAACGTTACACTACGTCGTCTCTCATCCCGTCATCTACCGCTTTTTTTCTTTCTCACCGCGGACGGCCAACAGCTCCCGTCGCACCTCGATGTCTCGCCACACATCCACACACGTATCTCTCTGCTCTCAGAAGGAAGAAGGCGGGGTCACGCGTCATCAACGTGTCATCAGCTACACTGTGCATGTGTTATACCCTGTGGTCTTAATGCTCAGGCTGATTGGAATTCTTATAAGAAAATCCTGAATCTGGATCATGATCCGGATCGCCACCAAAATCTAATGGATTGTTCATTGTGCTACACTCCACCCCTCCAAAACAATTCATTCAAATCCATCACAAACTTTTGGAGTAATCCTGCTAACAGACAAACCAACGCTGATGAAAACATAACCTCGGGCCTTGAAGGAGGTAATAATGTGCACATAATAGCAGTAAAGGAGTTGCAGCACAACAGAAAATTAACTTAAAGAAACGCCAGCTAAAAGAGGTTCAGCAGCGACTTCAACTATTCTGTTTGTCTGAGCTGTTGATATGAAAAGGTAAGCTGTTCCAGAGGTTAGCGGCAGAGGACTAAATTTAGATATGATTTTACTTGCATCTGGCACATGAGAATCTGATTCTAGCTATCTCTAATGTGCTAAAATGCTAACTCATATCTGGGCTTTAGGACTCA
The DNA here is from genome assembly GCF_015220745.1 of Sebastes umbrosus. Lineage (NCBI taxonomy): Eukaryota > Metazoa > Chordata > Actinopteri > Perciformes > Sebastidae > Sebastes > Sebastes umbrosus. The sequence goes on from NC_051269.1 coordinate 8,377,711, forward strand.
TTCCTGTAGCACTCTATAGCTAGTGAGCTAGGCGACATGCATTCCCAAGACCCCCAACAGATCACGTCAAAGTTGCAACTAATTGTCATTGGTGATCTTTCCCCCGTCGCCACACCCCTTAATCACTGAGACTGAGAACGGTTGACACCTTGATCACTCCCCTAGTCTAGCAGCCCCTTAAAGGGAGCAGCTGGTGGCCAAGCGGAGGCTCGGCTCACTCTGTTCTGCCCTGTTACTGCTGTTGAGGGAGATGAACATCAGACTAAGGTGCCGTTTGCAGTCTTAGCTCCCCCCCGCGACGCTCGTGCAGCTTTATATGAAGAGCGTAGGATACGGTGTGTGTGCGTTGGCGTGCTGGAGGATCACACGTGAGCCAATTGTTTGGTCACCGTAACTTGCGGCTCGAGGAACGAGGAAACTGGTGCTTCCTGTGTGACGTAGTTGGCTGTAGGTGGCGGAGGAGGAGCTCTGTTGCCACTGCTGTTTTTGTCCCTTAGTTAGTTATTTTATTTTTCCTATTTCTGGTTATTAAGTTATTTTTGGTTGTATTGGGCTTTTGTATGTTGATTTATTTTTAATAATCTGTTTACCCGTTTACCTCTAACTTCTGCATTTGTTGTTAGTGTGTTTTGCTTTTGTTAATTTGATTCTTTCTTTTTGTTTAAAGTGGTGGCCCAACACCAACATAGGTTTCTTGCTGTAATAGTGGAGGGGGCATTTATTTAGTTTATCTGTAAACCAGCTGTTGTGGAGGTAATCAGGAAGTGAACATTCCTAGCTCTCTGCCAGTTAACAGGACGGTTGGGTTGCTATATCCTTGCAGGTGGTTGGTCAGTGGGTGGAGGGATTCTTCTTGTGTTGGGGTTGTTATTGCATGTGGCTTGCTGTTTCTCCAACTACCGGTGGTGGTGAACTGTTCTGCATTTCCTCTCCCCTCACTCCATTCCTCCTGTGGGTTTCCCTGGCACCCTTCCTCCTGTACTGGTAAGGTTAGTGGTGTAGTGACATTTTTAAAAACATTTGAACTCTATTTTTGTAATAAAGGACATTATTTTTCTAGCCTGGCCTCTCTTGCAGCTTTTATCATTGCAGCAACTAATCACCATTTTTGAATTTAAATAAAAGTTATTTGATTTTGAAACTTGAAACTCACGTCTCTGCCCCGTCTCTTTATCAAGGAACTTGTGTAATTTGGTTGGGTTATGCTCTGGGTGAAATTCCCAGAGTGGCGTTGTCGGGTTGTAATAGCCTGGGTTTCTGCTAAGTGCCCGGGTTACATAATAATTATGCATTTTGTAATGGAGTTATTAAAACAGATTGCTCCGTCCTGGCCGAACAGTCACCGTCGGTGCAGAGATGGCGTCATGGTCTCAGTGGTCACGCTGTCCAGTAGCTGAGTAGAGCCTCACTTCTGGATATTTTGCGCATGCTTACTTTGAGGAATTGATGTAAGCACAAATTCTCAATTCATATTTGAGTTGTGACATACATCTTTCAAAATGATTTCCTTAAATTTGAATAACATAGTTTAAGATAAAATGTGCATGTTAGAGCCATTTGTTCAGTAGAAATATCTGTGGTTAATTTACATTTTGTTTTATTTGCTTTAGATAAATAACTCTGTAGTTTCACTGCAGTGTGCTCAATAAGGACCAAGTGTGACTGCAGCCAGTCCTGTATTCTGATTGGGCGAAAGCTAAATTGTGCTGCATGTGCTCGTTAAACGATTCAGTTGAAGCCATGGAGCCTGGAGAGCACACTAGTCTTTGACCGTGCTTAATATACCGTGCTTAATATTACTGTTCTTGCTTTTTTACTGCTTATGTTTTTGATATTTTGTTACCATTTTTGTATTTGAAGACTGAAGAAAGATTTTCAGTAAACGGTTGAAATGAAGAACATGGACTACGGAGTTTTATTGAAACACGCGTCAACTACATGCTTGGACTCTATAGCTTAAGTGGGCATCTAAAGAAATAGACGGAGCCACACTTACATTAGTCAAAGACTATGCTCGTTAAGGAAACGAAGCATATGGATGGACCCCTTGTAAAGAGACGTGGATTATGGACATAATTCTTCACGTAACAAGGATATAAGAGCCACGTTGATTTTCATCGCTGTGCACTAAAGGAAAGTGAGTACATGAAGATCTCAGTCTACAATGTCCTTACATTCTGGAGCCATGTTCAATTAAGCCTCAAGCCGTTTTGCAACTAAGTTAGTGGTCATTCTTTGAAGTGCACATGTTAAAACTCTTGAAAACGTCTGTGGACATATTGTGGAAGAGTGAGAAGCTGTCGTTTTGAAGAAAACAAGACAGTTTGTGTGCATTAAACCTTGGCAAGAGTGACGCCGTAGATAATGGAAGTTGCAGAAAACGGCCAGAAGAGGGAGTCAAAGCCCACGGCAAAGGCTGTGGAAGAAAAACTGAACAGGCTTAAGAATGAAAGAAAAGGCAAGCTGGCTCATCTCACTCGTAAAAGAAGGGAGATTGAAAATCTCAAGAAAGATAAAGTTAATAAATGAAATAATTAAAGATGAAGCATTATTTATCTTTTGGAAGTTCTTTAGAGAATTTAAAGAGCTTAATGCAGAAATATGAACTCTTCTAGAAGACGAAGATAAAGAAGAGGAGCAGTGTAACTGGTACATGCCCAAATGTGTGGACTTTGAGAACTTTGTTCAGGAAACAGAGGACTGGATTGAAAAGATTGAGAGACATCCTGAAGAAGAGAATGATGATGGTAATAAATATGAGGATGATGATGACATAAAGCCAAGTGATAGCATCTCAGAGGTCATCAGTCGCACATCCAAGAGAAGCTCCGTGCTTAGCCATGCATCACAAGCATCCAGTGCAAGTTCTGCTCGTTTGAAGCTGCAGGCAGAGCAGGAAGAGCTGTTAGCACGTGCTGCCTTTCTTAAGAAACGTCAAGACATTGAGATGGAAGAAACATGCTTAAAGGCGCGCAAAGAGCAAGTGGAGCTAGATGCCAAGATTGCTGCATCAGACGCCAAAATAAAGGTGTATGCAGATTATGAAGATGGTCAAGATGGCATGAATGAATATTACGAGTCAAAAAGCAAGTACAAAGTGGGTTTAAAGGACATGTATGTTAAAGATGAAGATGGTGAGACACAAGTGAGTTTCCCAGCACCTGTAGGCCCAAAGCACCCAGCTCAGACTGCTAATGATCATCACAGAGCTTCGCCTCTTAAAGCAGCCAGGTCAGCAGTACCTCCCCCTCAGAGAGCAGCTAGTTCAACAGTACCTCCAGACCCTTCACAGCAAGCAGGTTCCTCTGATGGCATCTCCAAAATAATGCAGCGCCAGAATGAGATAACAGAAATGCTAGTCAAGCAGCAAAACATGTCACAACTCCCACAGAGAGATGTTCCAACTTTCTCAGGAGATCCACTCAGCTACCGTTCGTTTATAAGGGCATTCGAACAGACTATTGAGAACAAGACTGCTAGTGCACAAGATAGGTTGTTCTACCTGCAGCAGTTCACAAGTGGAGAACCTCTTAACCTTGTTCGTAGTTGTGAACACATGTGGCCAGATGAAGGTTACAGAGAAGCTAGGAGGCTCCTTCAACAACAGTATGGAGATGAACTGCGAATTGCCACAGCCTTGATGAATAAAGCTCTTGAATGGCCTCAGATAAAATCAGAAGACAGGAAAGCATTAAATGCATATGCTTTGTTCCTGATAGGATGTCGAAACACTATGAGTGATGTGGATTACATGGATGAGATGGACAACCCTAGCAATATGAAGACTGTCATCTCAAAACTCCCCTTCAAACTAAAAGAACGGTGGAGAAATCGAGCATATGAAATCCAAACAAAAACAGGAAGAAGAGCCAGGTTTTCTGACCTGGTGGATTTCATCAACTGGCAAGCAAAGGTCAGCAACGACCCACTTTTTGGAGATATTTTGGATGTCAGCGTAGAAGGAAAGGGGAAGCCTAAGATAAACATTAAGACAACTAACCCCAAGAGCATCAGTTTTGCTACAAGTGTCTCTCCGGCTGGAAGACACAGTGGTGCTCAACAACCACAAGAGAAGAAGTATGGTTCAGCCAAACTATCTGATGTTTTCCAAAAATCCTGCATGTACTGTCATAAAAGCCACACCTTGGAGTTTTGTGAGAAGATAAAAGAACAGACTCCCAAAGACAGAATCAAATTCTTAACATCACAAGGACTCTGTTTTGGATGCCTCACACCAGGTCACATGAGTAAATATTGTCGTAAGAGAATGCAATGCCAGGAGTGTTCAGGAAAACACCCAAGCATTTTGCATGTTGTGAAGGAATTCCCAGTTCTGTCCGAAAAGGATGAAAATAGGAATACAGAAACTACTAACGCGGTCACAAGCGCCTTCGTAGGAACAGAACATGAAAGCAGCAGAGACACTGGGGCAGGTAATGGAGAAAATATCCTTTCCATAGTACCAGTGAAAATAAAGTCCAAAAGAAGTGACAAGGTGATCCAGGTCTATGCGTTTTTAGACCAAGGAAGCACAGCAACCTTCTGTACCGATGAGGTCAGGCAGCAGCTTAACCTCCGAGGAAGGAAAGCGGAACTCTTACTCACTACTATGGCATCAGAAAAGAAGGTGAGCACTCACGTTCTGTCAGATCTGGAAGTATGCAGCCTGGAAGGGAAGAATTACATAGACCTTCCGCAGGCGTTCACTCAACCAAGTATACCAGTGAAAAAAGACAACATTCCTCTTCAGAAAGATGTGGATCGATGGCCTTATCTGCATGAAGTTCGCATCTCGCATATCGAAGCAGAAGTCGGCTTGCTTATTGGTACTGATGCCTTTAAAGCCATGGAGCCCCAGCAGATAATAAACAGCAGATGTGATGGGCCGTATGCAGTGAAGACTCCTCTTGGATGGGTCATCAACGGTCCACTCAGAGGCACCACTACAGCCAACCTAGAAATGGTGAGTCACTCAGTCAATCGCATTTCAGTATCCAATGTGGAAAACCTGTTGACTCAGCTGTACAATGCAGACTTCCCAGAGAGAGGATACGATGATAAGACTGAGATGTCACAGGAGGACCGTCAGTTCCTTGACTCAGTGAAAGGATCAACACAGCTAGTTGATGGTCACTACTGCATCGGACTACCACTGAAAGACAAAGACTTAAAAATGCCTGATAACAGATCTTTAGCCGAGCAGCGCCTTACAAGCCTCATAATGGGAAAAATCGTCAAGATAATGCCAGACTCGAAAGGAACCGTCCGCAGTGTCTGTGTTCAGACGAAGACAAGCACATTGGAGAGACCCATAACTAAGATATGCCTCTTGGAGGAGGCATTGTGAAGATCAAGAGAGACTGAATAAGTTAAAGACATTTATCTCTTTAGGTTAAAGCAAATATGTATCTTTAAAACCTGAAAAAAGGATTTATAGTTTGTTGTATAAGTATTAGTATTAGTATTGTATAAGTGGATAATGTCTCTAAGCATTTATGTTTGATAATTGATATGCTAACAGCCTAGTCAATTAGGGGCAGGTTATGTTAGAGCCATTTGTTCAGTAGAAATATCTGTGGTTAATTTACATTTTGTTTTATTTGCTTGAGATAAATAACTCTGTAGTTTCACTGCAGTGTGCTCAATAAGGACCAATTGTGACTGCAGCCAGTCCTGTATTCTGATTGGGCGAAAGCTAAATTGTGCTGCATGTGCTCTTTAAACGATTCAGTTGAAGCCATGCAGCCTGGAGAGCACACTAGTCTTTGACCGTGCTTAATATACCGTGCTTAATATTACTGTTCTTGCTTTTTTACTGCTTATGTTTTTGATATTTTGTTACCATTTTTGTATTTGAAGACTAAAGAAAGATTTTCAGTAAACGGCTGAAATGAAGAACATGGACTACGGAGTTTTATTGAAACACGCGTCAACTACATGCTTGGACTCTATAGCTTAAGTGGGCATCTAAAGAAATAGACGGAGCCACACTTACAACGTGGCTGATTTGCAGTCTAATAATACTAACTAGAAAATGCATTTCCTGCTGAAAATGCGTGGGAATGCTGACAGCTGAAAGGACCTGCAGGATCTCTGTTCTAGTCAGCTGCTCGATAGCGGTGTTTTAGTTTTAGTCTTTTCAAGTTATATTGAGTGTAGGGAGCCTTCCTTTAGGCCTGTTTTCATTTGGTGTTCCCCTTCTCCCTTTGAATCGCTTGCGATTTTTGTGGTTATCCTTCAGGAGTAACTTTAAGATTCCCCTGGGGCCTCATGTATAAACGGTGCGCACGTACTAAAATGTTGCGTACTCTGTGTTTCACGCTCACGCCGGGATGTATAAAAGTCAACGTGACGTGAGAATGTGCGGACCGTGCCGTAAATTCTAGACCAGTCGTGAAAATGTGCGGGCCGTCCTCCAAACTCTGTCATCTGGCAGTGTCAAACTACAAAGTACTGAAACTCGCTAAATGCGTAAAAATATTTTTTCCACTCAACTTACTGAGCTTTATTTATGATGTGGGATCCAAAAAAACAACAACACATATTTCTTTATTAGTTTGCGCATAATGTTTAACATCAGAAGGCACAACAAAAACACATTTAAACCTATGTCCCAGAGATGACATGCCTTAACCACCGTGTCAAAACCAAAATCACGTGCTGCACAATGTGGCAGACCAACATGCTGTGTCTGTGCTCCAGAGGAGCTTCAGATGGATGAACCGGACCCTGGCACACCTAACAATGAGCCAAAAGCAGCAGCTTTACAGCGCCGTTTAGATGCAACACACAGAATGTAAAGCAACGAGGTGAGTCGAGACAAACATTTATTTTTCAACAAGGTCTTTTAATATATAACTTATCCCACCAAGAACCTCATTCATTCTTTTTAATTCATTGCATATATATATATATATATATATATATATATATATATATTTATATATATATATATATATATATATATATATTCTTCATTGTATTGACAATCTCTCTCTGTGACTCACAGCACAGCGTTAGTGAGGACACGGCCAGACCGCCGCCCCTCAGCAGTCGAGGCTCGGGCGCAGCTGATCGTTCTTCTTTTTGTTCCTTTTCCAGCGCGATTTGCCGTCGTTATTTGGACAATAGGTGACAGCATGGAGCATGTTTATAGTCATTTGCATAGTTATTAATGGGAGGAGACAAGGCGGACCAAGTGGCACGTGCAGCTGCGCTCAATTTCACGTTCATTGAGATGTATAAAGGAAAGGTACGCAGGAACAGGCGTACGCACAGTTTTATACATGTGGAAATTTCTGTGTTTATGTACTTTTCCAATTTTGTTAGTACGCCATCTTCCAGTGTGAAAGCTGCGCAGTCTTTTATACACGAGGCCCCTGGTCCGCAATTGCGTCCCTCCCCCTGTCCCCCTGATGGTTAACTTAACGGAAAATGTCCTGGGGTCTCATTTATAACCGTTGCGTACGCACAAAACGGGGCCTGAAATGTGCGTACGCCACTTCCCACGCAAGGAGGAGGAGGCGAAAAATGCTGAAATGAGAAGGACCTGTGGAGTCCAGCTGCAGCGTCCCGTCTCACTTCCTGGACTTCCTGTCATCTCTTGGTCAGCCGGTGGAGGCGGGGCGACGACAGGGGGGCGGGGTCAACACCAACAGTTCTGGGGTCTCATTTATAACCGTTGCGTACGCACAAAACGGGGCCTGAAATGTGCGTACGCCACTTCCCACGCAATAGTTGTGATCTATAAAAACAAACTTGACGGGAGAATGTGCGCACCGGTACGGAAACTTTGACCCATGCGTACGCACATTATGGAGGCACCGAGGCAGGGGAAACTGGAGACCCAGATGAATTGAAGCCAGACTGTAGACATTAAATGTCATTATACGTATAATGATGCCTCTCACACATTTAACTTCACTTCATACTTATATCCACTTTATCATAAACATTTAAAACAGCAGTGTTCTTTGTGCTCGTGAGCCATAACTATTACATAAGCACCTTACAAATGTAAAAGATCAACACAAATCTCAAAGCAAATTCCGCTCAATATCTCATCAACGCTGTCTCACCATCATGTCCCCCCCTCCACCACCGGAGCTCAGAGGAGATCTGAGAGGAGAGAACCGGACTTCCGAGAGTCGCAGTCAGCTGTGGAGCAGCTGATGAAATCATCATCATCGGTTGTAGAAATCCAAGATTATATCAAATAGCATTAAAGAATGGCAGAACAGAGCGCCAATAGTTTTAATAATATCTACTAACAGTGTGCAGATATCACCAAGTACCATATTAGTTTTCATAAAGTTGTTGTGTAAAATCGCTGCAGTAAACATGATGTAACCCTCTGGGAAAACCAGTTGTTTCTAAAACATTTAGAGATATTTCCCTCACTGAAAATTCCTTTTATTTAGTAAATAACCACATTCTATATTTTATTCAGAAATTAATTTATCATTGTTTATTTTATTTCCGTTTTTGCTCAGAGTTTTAACTTTAACAAACTTTAACAAATAAGCTCATTGGTTCAAAGTGAAATAACTGTTGCTATTGGTGTAAAACATCCCAAGTCCCGCCTCCTCACTCAGGTGAGAGACGCAGTGGAGTGTGGGAAACACGGAGATTGATGAGAGAGCAGCGGAGAAGCTGGATTTACAGAGTGATATTATTACTACTTATACTTGATATACTACTGAACAGAGAGAAGTAAAACTATATCTGAGCCAGTAAGAGCTCCGTCACCTATTGAAGCGACCTGAGAACATCTGAGAGCATCGTTTTATTCTTTTCTTCTCTCGGTGCGTTCCAAACATTAAAGCAGCCGCCGCACATGGCATCACGAGTCAAATGCTCTGAGCTGGCATAGTGAAATGTTTTGCCACTGAGCTGTATTCTAAAATGATATTTTGTATTTCTTTGGTGATAGAGGCAGAAAGAGATATGTGTGTGTAATATGTGTGTGTTATTTACATTGTGTGGACAGAGAGGGATTATGTAGCTGAAGTTCATGGGTTATGAGATTAGCTTGATTCTGTTCATCCCTGTGCTGCTTGTGTGCATCAACGCAAGGTGTCAGTGTTGTGACAGGGAAAGTATTCACATTGCCTTACTCACAATATTCACATATAGTGAGTATTTAATGTTTAAACTGTAGGTTGTTTGCATAATAATCTACAACTCAAATGGGTTCACATATTAAATAGTCATTTAATAGTGTTGTTTACACTTTACTATTGAGTGGTTTATAATAATAGTGAGGTTGACATATTTCATATGTTAATATTACGATGCAAGTTAATATTGTGATGCAACAGTTATCCTACATTCATGGGTTAAGCATTGAAAAGTTGTATTATATGTTGATATTGATCAAATTAAACTGTACAGTTAAGAGCTTGGATAGATTTGCATATATTGCTATATAAGCCGTGTTATTTTACACAGGCTAGGTTTTCTGGATACCCTTGAACTCCGGATTTGGATTGGAATCTCTCCCTGACGAGGGGGATGGCGAGCTACCCGTGCTGAGCACCTGGATTGAGGAGCGCTTTCAACTTTCATCTGCCTTGCTGTCAGTGTGGTAGGACTGTGGGGAAGGACCTCAAAAGACAATTGGATCTGAACATTTTATTTTGGGGATTACTTTTATTTTTTAGGGTGCACCCAGTTCAATGTACATTTCAAACTGAACAAAACTGAATGTCGGCAGTAATTGTGAATTTATTCTGTGTCAATACAATAATTTCCCCTTAAACTTAATTCTGTGTTCTGCTTACTCATTGTGGTGTCCGATTCCTGTTCATTATTCCTCTCTACGAATCTAGGTTATACTAGTCCAGTGGATACTTATTCATCAGGTGGGTTACAATGACATGACTTATTAATTTATTTATGGTTTATTAGATAGGGACAGATACAGTATACATATAGACAAAATGAAAATGGCTATCCGATGCAACTATCAGACTGTCTCCAGTGCGCCACCGCGCTGCGCCACTCTGCTTCCTCCAGTCACCTCCAAACAGCACATCTTCACCAGTATGGATTGTGTAAATTAACAAAGTGTGTAAATGAAGCCAGTGACAGCTCTCACACAATCGTTACACTCCATATCGGCATTATCATTATCAGTCCTAATCATAATGCAGGACAAGTTCACTATAAAAACTTAAATAATAAATAAATAAATATAAATAGTGTACACCTGTCAAACTTCCTTTTTTCTAATGATATCCAGGTGGGGGATATTACTGATTGTCTTGATCATTTTAAGTGAATGGATCAGTGTGATTGCTGTAAAGATATAAACACAGCGGTGAGACTCGGAACATGCTGCATGGTGCTGGTGGATATACCGTCACTGTGAGGACTACGTGACGTGAATGAGAGAATCAGGAGGGAACGAGTGTTCAGAGACCTCCTCACCTACAAACACCTCCATCTCTGTGTCAGAAAAACTCCTTTTCTTGGTCTTCCTCTCGGGAGTTGCCGTGATTCACCGTAAAGAACCACTGATCAACAGGCTCATTCACATGCAGAAACATTCATGAGGTGCTTTGCATCGACCATTTATGGTTGAAAGTGGGCGTGTAGAGGGCGGAATATGAGGCGGATCCACGTGCGCACATTTCCAGGTGGACTGTGATTTATAAAGGGAACATTGCGTGCAGGTGTGCGTACGCACAGTTTTATAAGTCTGATTTTTTTTTGGCGCACGCCATTTTTAGGCTTTTGTGCACACATACATTTTTAGTATGGATCCTACGCACTGTTTTATAAAAGAGACCCCTGGTAATTTTCTTCCAGGACATTTTCTGTTTTTCTACAGATGTTTTTTCTTAGAGTGTGGTGGCTGATCAGCGCAAGACCTACGAAAAATATGAAAATGTTCTAAAATGTCCCGTGGTACCAGTCCATCTATCCCCTCATTCACAAACGTTCAGGGGAACCACCCTATGTGTTCCCTGACAATGCGACATTATTTTTCATACTGCCTGCCTGAATATACCTGTATTCTCCCTCCGTCTGAAACGCTCCGCAAAACCAAGCAAACCAACAACGTGCGCACTTTAATCATGTCCAAAACATTCAAATTTGTGTATCCCAAAGTGTAAACGATGTGCTGGAGTATGGCAATGGAATATTTAATTGGATTTCTTTTGGTCAAACTTTGCCTCCAGCAACCCGCTTCCTCAGTTCTTGTATCATGCCGTAACCCGGCCAGCGTTTGCTGTTATACAATAGTATATACAAGTTTTTAAAGTGCTATTGCATATCAACAAAATAAAACAAAATAATGGATCCTACTGGAGTTGGCACCTCGCCGTGGTGGATAAGCTTGTGTGTCTCTTTAACCCTGTATTTCAACAGGAGACTGATCTAAGTTTCCTTATAAGTTCAACCAAGTCAGCTTGGTCACAGGTTAGAGACCGGACAAATATCAGCTCCTTTGCTCAGATTTGAAGGCCATTGCAAAAATAAAACATTGTCATATGAACCTGAAGTGCTTACTCCAACTAAAAAGTTCTCATGTCATCTCTGTCAGTTTTACTGCTAGCAATACAACCCAAAGTTCTACCAAAGTTCAGCATCACTTTAACTGTGATTAGAGGTTACTGGCGACCAATAAAAGTATCCAGCGTTATCTCTGTCAGTTTTACTGCTTTACTGGTTGTCATTCTACCATGAAGGCATGGGGGTGAAGTTTGACCCTGAAGTGACCATGCTCCTATTATTTGGTTTTCACGTTTTTCTCAGGTTAAAAGCTTTTAAAAAGTACCCTTTAAAAATGAGGAGGTAAAAAAATAATTTCTGTGATCTTCTTACATCTGATCTCATCAGCTTGAACGCACCTTGGAAATCATCAAGAGTTGTAAAATCAGTTTTCTGCAACCTTTTGGAAAGTGGCTGCCGTGTCCGTCAGGGGCCGAATTGGCAGCGCCCCGATATCTATATCTTTTTGTGACATATAAATCTACATCTGTGCCAAATGTGTTGCTTTTATCGCAAAATGCACAATTGTTATGAATATTTCAGCTTAGCTGCCCCGCTGTTACATGAGATTTAGATTTATTTTTCATTTCTTTTCTGTAAATCTTTTAATCTGGAAAGAACTTTGTACTTAAGTTTGACAAGTGTTATATAAATTATTATTATTATTACTACACTAGTTGCTTAGGTTACTTATCTCTACTTTCTTATGTAAAACGAAAAATTAAGCAGTAAAACAATGGCTTATGAGATTTCTTAAAAACAATCTCTGCAGCCTCAGGAGTGTGTGTAATGTGTCACTAGCCTGTCAGTAAACGGCTGCCCGTACAGCGGTCCGTTGCCCACACCGGGTTCCTGTCCCGGGTGAGGAAGAGTTTATGAGAAATGTGGAGTGTTGGATTTATTATGTACAAAAGTACTTACAATGATCTACAATAACCTGACTGTTGGATTTGTTATGAATAGAGTGAATTATGAGGAAAGAGAGGAGAGGGAGGTGCTGTTCTTCTTTTTCAAGGTCAAAGGGAGGAAGGAGTCAGAAGGAGATAACAAAGAAGAAGACATGCAGCAGAAACATCACGTGCCATAAGTTCATGAATATTAATATTGTGTAAACCATGAATAGGCTGGATCAGGGATAGCTCGGGGTTCAGACTTCGCGAACTGACCCATGCACTGTATGTTGTCAGGGACACGTAGGTTGGATCCAGATATCTGTAAACTCTTTTATTTTACTTATGCAACATTGATTGTTCGGAATAAATTGTATTATTATGCTTTAACCCGTCTGTTTGGAAATTCTCTTTGTCACACAAGATTAACCAACACATAACTGGGCCTTGACCTCTTGGAGGTAGAAGGCCAGTTCCTTCAATTGGTGACCCCGACGTGATCTTCGGCATTGAGAAGCGTGTCCAAAGGACGGACAGACCGGCGAGAGAGAGAAAGGGATCCCTGAAATCTTAAAGGTAAGCAGAACCTGTTGTATCGAACTCTGCATATTGGCTTACTCTAAATTATCTCTCTTGTTGTGCTGAATCTCCTTTGTAGTGATAAATGTTGCAAAAGTAAAGACTTTCTGTTAAAGCGTTTGGAACGCTGCGCTTGGAGCGCTAGAGTAGTGCGCTTGGAGCGCTAGTTTTTAGTAACGTCTGGGACGTTAGAGAAGTATTTGGAACATTAGAAAAGCGTTTGGAACGCTGCGCTTGGAGCGCTAGAGTAGTGCGCTTGGAGCGCTAGTTTAGTAACGTCTAGGACGTTAGAGTTTAGTAAAAATAGCGCTTGGAGCGCCTGTATGAGTGTACATTAATAACTAGTATTCAGAGGAAAATTAAAACTTACTGTTGATACTGGGCCAACATCGCTGGAACATCAAAGTGTCCAGTAGAAGCTTATGTTGGTAGGATCACAGCGAGGGACATAGCGACCCATTTACTCTGAATCTAGTTACTGTCATAAACTGAATAAACCTGTGTGAAATAGTACTGGACAGAATGGACGGAGAATTTGACAAAGACTGTGAGGAACGGGGTGGCTGTGGGCCTCCCCGTTTATCATTTGGACAGCAATGGGCTAAAGTCAAGACCAATGTAATCTGTACATTTGATCCCAAGACTAGAAATAAAGAGACTCAAGACCTAGATGAGTGGTATAACATGACAGTGAAGGAAGGGCATTTTCCAGCCACGGGAAGTGAAGCCAAATTCATGCCAGTGATGAGAGCATTAATACAGGTGGCTCATAGAAAGCTGCTGCAAGCAGGACAAGACAAAGAAAAGGGACATATGTTTGTAAGGAGGAAATTGAGGAAGAAAGAAGATGAGTTGGCAAGTAAGTTGGTAAAATATAATGTGATACAGATGGCTGCACTATCAGCCTTAGGCAGCCAGACGAAAGCCACCCACGCAAAAACCGCTGAAGCAAAACCACTAGTGAAACCCTCACCCAGTCCTAGAGCACCCCCACCACCAAACCCACATACTAGCCAGCCGCCACATTACATGTCCCTCCATCAGCAGTACCCACCTGGCCCACATCCCAACCCCCCTCCTTATCCTCCTCCTACCCCTAGTCCGGTACCAACCCCACAGGACAGTGATTATACAAACGAAGTTATGGCACCATTGTTTCAAGTGTTAGGTGGTACTTTGGAACTAGAAGAGGAAATAGAAAAAGAACAAGGAGCAGGTTCAGCCTCAGAGGCGGGTAGTATGTCTGATGTAGCCAGAGAAATAGACAGGCTAAGGGAAGAACTGAGAGATCAGGCTGAACAGTACAGGTTAAGACAAGCCATGTTACCACCAGACTTGCGTAATGGAGGCGTAAGAGGGAGAGCTCAATCTACCCCTAAACCCCACACAGAGAGTCCGGACATAGGTGATTGGATGCAGAGAACTGAGAGAGACACAGAGAGATCCCGTGCAGAGTATCATGATGTCCACACTAGTGGAGAGGTAGATGAGGACACTGATGACGAGGCTAGTAGAGCAGTAGAGGAGGGTGATGATGATGAAGACGAAAACATTCCTATCACTATAGAGGGAACCATGAGAACGCACTCCAAAAGAGGGATACATAGGAGACGGGAGGGTGGGGACGAAGAGGCGAGACCATATACACCCCCCAAAACTAGGTCACATAAAGTTTATGGAAAGTACAAAGACAAAGGTGACAAACTGAGGAGTCAGTGCGTTGGCATGTTTCCCATTGTGGCCAAAAGCAACGGTATCAGCCGTTCACTTTAGGTGACATTCAAGCACTAAGTCAGCTCCTCCCAGGAATTCAAGAGGGAGGCGGAGTGTGGCTCACGAGCCTGTATAACAAGACCCGAGGGAAGACTTTAGCTATGGGTGATCTCAGGGCTATTTTGGGTTTCTCGGTTTCGGACTGGGCACTGAAAGAATTAGAAGCAGCGGCCGGAACAGCCCAGGTGTTAGATAGGAGCCCCCTTAACCCCTACGCTACCTCCTTCGGTAATGCTATTAGACAAAAGTATCCCATACCAGCGGGTAAGCTCCACAGCTTGGTGTTTAAGATTAAGAACGGGGAGAGTGGGCGCACGTTCATAGAAAGAGCAAAGACAGAGTGGGCGGGGGCTACGGGGGTGAACCCAGATAAAGAATCACAGCAGCCTCTGTTCAGAATAGCTCTGTTAAAACATGCTCCGGAAGGAGTTAAGAGAAAGATGCAAGAGAATCCAGATATGGCAGGGGCAAAATCATCAAGATGGGAAACACATTTCTGCCATCATCAGGATGCAGAAACCAAGGAGGAGGAAGAGGAAAATGAGTCATTAAAAGAGATGGTAGCTCAGTCGACTAAATTACAGTTGGCAGATGCACGGACTCGTGCAACAGATAAGAAAAAGGGAGGGAAAGAGAAAGATACCCAGATGGCTCAAATTGTAACACCAGCTCCAGCCCCGCCACAGAATCCTTATCCACTGCAGGGCCCGCCACAGGCTATATATCAACCCCAGTATCATGTTCCTTCCCAAGCTGCCCCATATCAGCAGCCCCCTTATCATGAAGGCCGGAATAGAGGCAGAGGGAGAGGAGGAGGAGGCAGGGGGAGGGGGTATGCCCAACCAAGAGGAGGCAGTTGTTTCATCTGCGGAAGCCCGGATCACTGGGCACGTGACTGTCTTCAGAAACAACAACAGCAGATGAGAGGGCCTCCACAGCAGTCATATCAGCCAACAATACAGACTCCACCAAACCAACAGCTAGCTCCAATGCAGGCATACAGCGGGTACTCTGCGCAGGGACCTCCACCTGGTCCATATACACCAGGAATGTTCCCATAGGGGTGCCCGACGGAGATGGAGGGGCAGGGGCTGGCAGAGCCCTGTCTCCAGTTGACAGTGAACGGAAAACGAAGATGGTTCATGGTGGATACGGGAGCACGTTACTCCACCTTAGCTGAACCTATGTGTTCCCTTTCCTCTCACTATGTTTCCGTTTTGGGATTTTCCGGCACTGAACAAAGACTGCCTTTTACTGTTCCCCTTCCTGTCCGGCTTGGGAGACAGGTGATGGAGCACCCCTTTTTGTATGCACCTGATTGTCCACGTGATCTCCTGGGAAGAGATGTTTTGGCAGCACTGGGGGCTTCTGTACATTGTTCACCAGAAGCTGTGATAGTGAGTTTCCCCAGAGGAGAAGAAATGGTGTGCTCCTCCCCCTCCAGTGCTGATCGCATGTGCATGTTGAGTCCTGATACCTCACCTGATGCCCCACCACCCTGTGCAGGCATATATTGGGCCCTGCTAGCCGACAGAAACCCTCTGATTGACTTTTACAACATGTGGCAACCATGGATTAGGGCTCTACACCCTTACCTCCCTGTTCCCGATCCTCCCCACTGCACTCTGAATTATGACAGAAATAATGATCTTACGTATCAAGATGAGTTCCAACAGAACCTGTTAGATACAACCTGGGGGATAGGAGTAAGAGATGTTTATATAGCACCAGCAGGAGTAACAGCCGCAGTAAAACTAACCCCAGCACAAGAACAATGGTATCGCATGTCAGAAGAAGCTGTTCCCCATGTGTCCCTAGCCATAGCTCCAAAACATCAAGCTAAAGACTTAGGCCCCATGGTTAAAGCAGCAGTCGCTCTGACAGACTGGGTTCCCACTTCCCTTTTGGGGGTTTCAATCTCACCATCCTCTAACATATATAGACTCTCCTTTTACAATGCAGTGTCAGGTATTTGCAAACATGAGTTACTAACACGCCACCACGGTAGGGAGATGTTAGATGGTGAAGGAGCCACTTCCATGTTGGCAGCTCTCCCTTCCTCACTGTGGTCTACGGGCCCCTTTGATGTTGGCAGGTGCAGCATGGAACCGGTAACTTTCGAGATGAATACTTACTGCCCTATCTGGAGACCTCAGTATAAGCATAAAGTGGAAGCAGCCCAGGGTATCTCCCCTACGATTGAAGGACTGATAAAGGCGGGAGTATTAAGTAAATCTTACTCTCAGTGGAACACTCCCATTTTGCCAGTAATCAAACCCTCCGGCTCATACAGAATGGCTCATGATTTAAGAGCCATCAATGAGCTGGTTTTGACTCCTGTTACACCAGTACCGAACCCCCACTCTGCTCTCTCAAAGCTCACCCCAGCCCATACATCTTTCACATGTATAGATTTGGCTAACGCCTTCTTTTGCCTGCCCTTAGCAGATCATTTACAGGACATTTTCTCATTTACATATGAAGGCCAAAGGCTGACATATAATGTGTTACCACAGGGGTTTATACTCTCCCCCTCTATTTTTAATGAAACCTTGAGAACTCACTTAGCCGGCCTTGAACTCCCTGAGGGGTGTTGTATTGTACAATATGTAGATGACTTGTTAGTGGCCGCACCCTCGGCTGAGGTATGCCTGTCACTAACTCATGCATTGTTATTGAGATTACATAACTACGGTTACAAAGTCTCAAAGGAAAAACTTCAGTGTTGCCGCACACAAGTTTCGTTCCTAGGTAGAATGGTGTCAGCAAAGGGCACCGCAATGTCTCCAGCTCATCGTGACTCAATACTCCACCATCCGAAACCACAGACAGTAAAAGAGATGTTATCATTCTTAGGGCTGACTGGGTATTCAAGACAATACATCCCTAACTATGCAGGCGACACTCAGTTACTCAGACAAATGGTAACCATGGCTGGAATGAGAAATCTCACCGCTGAGCTAGAATGGTCTACAGAGGCCGAGGAGGTGTTTATCCACCTCAAGCAGGAAATGGCAGAGGCCGCAGCACTCGCTCTCCCAGATTACTCTCAACCATTCCATCTGGATGTCTCAGAGCAGCTTAGTACAGCCCATGGTGTCTTATATCAGAAACACAGAGGAGATAGGAACGTATTGTACTATTGTAACATTTTGCTAGACACACAAGAACAGAGAGCCAGCCCCTGTGTCAGATATGCAGCTGCTCTGGCAAAAATTGTAGACAAAGTAGGTCATATAGTCATGCACCATCCTCTACAGATTCTGACCTCTCACAGCACTGTAACATATGTCACATCCTCCTGTTTCACTCTCACCCCCCTCAGACAGACCAAGATCTTACAAGTACTCTCGAAACCACACATCTCCTTTGTACATGAGGGCTGTAATATGGCTGACAATATGACTGATGGCGAGAAGCACTTCTGTGCAGAAAAATCGCTGCCCTTTGTAAAACTAAGGCTGGACTTAGAAAACTCCCCTTTAACGGAAACTGACCTTAGCTTATTTACAGATGGTTGCTGTTTCCGTCATCCCACCGAAGGGTTAAAAGCAGGTTATGCTGTGGTGTCTATGAATACAGCAAAAGAGGAACCATGTACTCTCGATCACGGTCCTCTTGACGGGAAACAATCTGCTCAGGCAGCAGAACTTACGGCTGTAGTTTGTGCTCTGCGGTTAGCGGAAGGGAAGGCAGTGAATATTTTCACAGACTCTGCGTATGTGTGCAATGCAATTCACAGAGATATGTCTGGCTGGGTGCAAGCGGGTTTTAAGGCTAGTCAGAATAAACCTATGGCTCATGAGGAGTTGATGAAAGAGTTGTTGGAAGCGATCCAGTTACCACAGAGGGTAGCTGTGATCAAAGTGAAAGGACACAGTCAGGGCACTGACTTAGAGAGTATAGGAAACGAAGCAGCGGATGCAGCCGCTAAAAAGGCGGCAGGGTATTTACCTACTATGATGGTCATGACCACAGCAGATCTCGGTTCTGAGATAACTGATTTCTCCATTATACAAGCTCAAGAATCTGCCACAGCAGCAGAACGAACCATCTGGGAAGATAAGGGAGCTATAGAACAGTTTGATGGTATATGGTATAACGGAGATCAAATAGTTATGCCCCCTGTTGGATGTCCTCAATATTGACTCAGACTCATGGACTTGACCATAAAAGCCACAAACAGATGTTACGAGATCTCCGCCACTGGTGGATTCCCCGGAAACATGCTACTATAACTGACTTCTTGACTAAGTGTGACGTATGTAGTACATGTAACATCAGACCTACCATCACTCCTAGGGCAGGAAAACATCCTTCTCCCACTGCCCCGGGACAGGAAATCTTTATGGATTTCACAGATATGGGAGTAAGGGCTGGGGGGAAAAGATTTCTCCTAGTAATTGTGGACGCATTTTCACGTTGGGTTGAGGCCTACCCTACGGGAAAAGAGGACGCAAAATCAGTCATTAAATGTCTGGTGAATGAGTACATTCCGAAACATGGGTTTCATAAATTGATCAGGTCAGATAATGGTTCACATTTCAAAAATAAAGACCTGCAATCTGTTGAAAAGGCTCTGGGACTACAACACAAATTTGGCACTGTGTATCATCCACAATAACAGGACTCACATCATTTGAGCTTACGTGTGGCCGACCTTTCCCAGGGCCGTCCCAAAACCCCTCTCCCCTTCCTGACCTCGGTTACAGACCATACTATTTGAAGGTTAATGCTCTTGTGTCAGCTCTCTCCTATACAGGTGACAAACCTGTCACCCCTGTCACAGAGGACGTTCCAGGACCTGACCCCGGACCCCCGGAACACCTTTGGTTGAAGGTGTTAAAGAGGAAGTGGTCGGAGCCACGTTGGACAGGCCCACACAAGGTTCTGGCCAGAACTGCAACAGCTGTGCAGCTCGCAGGAAAAGGACTCAACTGGTGGCACCTAACACAGTGCTCCAGCAGCAGGACAGGACCTGAAGCAGAGGAGGCAGCCCCACAAGGAGCCCAGGCTACGTGAAAAGAGGCGCCGGACGGGACTGTAACTAAGGCGCTAGAGGGGCTCCGGACGCTGTCTGAATCCATGCACGATGACTCAGGTATCAACAGCCCCATTAACGACTGGTTAGACCGTACCTTTGGGAAATGGAAGTCCATGGTGGTATCTCTATTCTCCTCAATCCTTGCTGTGTGTGCATGCTTAGTATTATGCGGTTGTTGCTGTATTCCATGTATTCGCCACCTCACTGAGCGTGTGATTATTTCTGCTGTGCAACGAAAGCATCCTGATGCACCTCCTTCTTATCAGATGGCCATGTTCCAAGCGGAGAGACAGGGTCTCCTGGAAATGGTGGGGGACAGTGAAGATGTTGATCCTGAAGAGGTTGTGTGATGATGCTTATAATTAAAAAATCTGTACGTAACATGATGATGCTTATAATTAATACATCTGTACGTAACATTATCTATGCTTATAATAAATATATCTGTATGTAACATTATCTGTAGGTGAACTTAGTTAAGTTCAAAAGAGGGTCTGTTGGATTTATTATGTACAAAAGTACTTACAATGATCTACAATAACCTGACTGTTGGATTTGTTATGAATAGAGTGAATTATGAGGAAAGAGAGGAGAGGGAGGTGCTGTTCTTCTTTTTCAAGGTCAAAGGGAGGAAGGAGTCAGAAGGAGATAACAAAGAAGAAGACATGCAGCAGAAACATCACGTGCCATAAGTTCATGAATATTAATATTGTGTAAACCATGAATAGGCTGGATCAGGGATAGCTCGGGGTTCAGACTTCGCGAACTGACTCATGCACTGTATGTTGTCAGGGACACGTAGGTTGGATCCAGATATCTGTAAACTCTTTTATTTTACTTATGCAACATTGATTGTTCGGAATAAATTGTATTATTATGCTTTAACCCGTCTGTTTGGAAATTCTCTTTGTCACACAAGATTAACCAACACATAACTGGGCCTTGACCTATTGGAGGTAGAAGGCCAGTTCCTTCAGGAGCCATCACCAAAGCCTGAGGAGCCAAGAAATATTTTACAGCTGAAAACTGAAATGTTTTCAAATGTGGAGCAGGTTTAAACCGAGGCTCCGTTTGTAAATGACGAAACATACTGTGCGTTCCAAAACCCATTCTACCACACTACTTAGTATGACAGAAAAAAAGATTTCTTATGTCCCAATACATAGTATGTCAAATGCAGTGTGCAAAAAATACCAGGATGTCCTACTACATCTGGTCACATTTTACAGTATGAAAGCCAGCATGCTTTTCTGGCTGTTCTGATCCACAATCCTCTGCACAGCAGATATATTGTATTCATACTGCATGCAACAGAACGTACTTTGTAAGGGCAGCTGCAGTGTACTAGAAGTAAAAAGGAAAAGTATGTGATTTGGGACGTAGTCAGTCGTGCTGCTCCTCATCCTGGAATGATTCATAGCTTGATAAACCGGTCCTCTTATTTCCTTGTTCCCTCCCCTTCAGATCGACAGTTTGAAGGTGGGTGTAACCAACATAACACATGATGATTACATCACAGCTCAAACTAGTGTCGGTTCTCAGGAAGTGAATCTCAGACAGTCGTTGCTACTGAGAGGTGAAATGGCGCAGAAAGGAGTTCAGCTGGACCAGGAAGCAATCTCTTGTTCGATCTGTCTGGATCTACTGAAGGATCCGGTGACTACTTCCTGTGGACACAGCTACTGCATGAACTGTATTAAAAGCTTCTGGGATGGAGAGGATGAGAAGAAGATCTACAGCTGCCCTCAGTGTAGGCAGACCTTCACACCGAGGCCTGTCCTGCTGAAAAACACCATGTTAGCAGTTTTAGTGGAGGAACTGAAGAAGACTGGACTCCAAGCTGCTCCTGCTGATCACTGCTATGCTGGACCTGAAGATGTGGCCTGTGATGTCTGCACTGGGAGGAAACTGAAAGCCTTCAAGTCCTGTCTGGTGTGTCTGGCCTCTTACTGTGAGAAACACCTCCAGCGTCATTATGACTCAGCTCCGTTAAAGAAACACAAGCTGGTGGAGCCCTCCAAGAAGCTCCAGGAGAACATCTGCTCTCGTCACGACGAGGTGATGAAGATGTTCTGTCGTACTGATCAGCAGTGTATCTGTTATCTCTGCTCTGTGGATGAACATAAAGGCCACGACACCGTCTCAGCTGCAGCAGAAAGGACGGAGAGGCAGAGAGAGCTGGAGGTGAGTCGACTCAACATCCAGCAGAGGATCCAGGACAGAGAGAAAGATGTGAAGCTGCTCCAACAGGAGGTGGAGGCCGTCAATCGCTCTGCTGATAAAGCAGTGGAGGACAGTGAGAAGATCTTCACCGAGCTGATCCGTCTCATGGAGAAAAGAAGCTGTGATGTGAAGCAGCAGGTCAGATCCCAGCAGAAAAGTGAAGTGAGTCGAGTCAAAGAGCTTCAGGAGAAGCTGGAGCAGGAGATCACTGAGCTGAAGAGGAGAGACGCTGAGATGAAGCTGCTGTCACACACAGAGGATCACAACCAGTTTCTTCTTAACTACCCCTCACTGTCACCACTCACTGAATCTACATCCAGCATCAATATCCGTCCTCTGAGCTACTTTGAGGACGTGACGGCGGCTGTGTCAGAAGTCAGAGATAAACTACAGGACGTTCTGAGAGAGAAATGGACAAACGTCTCACAGACAGTGACTGAAGTGGATGTTTTACTGTCACAACCAGAGCCAAAGACCAGAGCTGGATTCTTACAATATTCACGAGAAATCACACTGGATCCAAACACAGCACACACACAGCTGTTATTATCTGAGGGGAACAGAAAAGCAACATTAATGAGACAACATCAGTCTTATTCTAGTCACCCAGACAGATTCACTGCATGTCATCAGGTCCTGAGTAGAGAGAGTCTGACTGGACGTTGTTACTGGGAGGTGGAGAGGAGAGGGATAGGAGTTAATGTAGCAGTCACATACAAGAGTATCAGCAGAGCATGGGGGGGGTCGAATGAATGTTACTTTGGACACAATGATAAATCTTGGGCGTTAAGTTGTTACCAAAACAGTTATATATTTTGGTACAACAAAGTCCAAACCCCCGTCTCAGGTCCTCAGTCCTCCAGAGTAGGAGTGTACCTGGATCACAGTGCAGGTATTCTGTCCTTCTACAGCGTCTCTGAAACCATGACTCTCCTCCACAGAGTCCAGACCACATTCACTGAGCCTCTCTATGCTGGACTTTATCTTTATTACAGTTATGATGTCACTGCTGAGTTGTGTAAACTGAAATAGACAGAAGTCATTTAAGGGTTAAATTCAGTGTTTTAACTCTTAAACTTCTCTGGTGTCCATCATTGTTGCTGCAGAGCTGATTTGTGTCTGGACCGCAGAGGACCAGCCCTACAAACACTAAAGTGTGTCACTGCCTGACTGACTGAGTGATGAAGTTACAGGATTCATCAGCGACTGTTGCAGGTTCCTCATTGGTTGTTGCTCTTTCTAAATGAAAAGCTGGAGAACAGTTCAGTGTTTATGTTTTCTGGGGATTGTGTCAGCGGTTCATTGAATCATTACATCGTGCTGTTGTTGTGCATGTGCTATTGTTTATAGTAGTTTAAGTTACGTTACGTTGTGCTTCGTATTGTGTTACCACCGTGCATTCACACCAAGCAGGAAGCACATTAGCAAGCCACACGTCGCTACTGCGGTATGAACCCAAAATAAACACACTGTGCTGTGATTTAATATCAATAAACGGATCAAAATGATGCCGAAATAACGACATTATGATGTTGATTTGTAAAAAGACTGAATTCATGCTTTGTCGGGTCTGTCCGCAACACAGCAAGCAAACAACTTTTAAAATGCTTGTTTTCTGAACGGAGTCCGGATCGATCAGTGCCAGGCTATGCTAACATTGTAGCTGCTCCATCAACACTCCATCTAGGAATAAACACGCAGCAACAACATCAGTGATGACATCAACTTTGTAAGTATGTATATATTGTTACACACCACTTATATGATGAATGCTTTTGATACACATGCTTTAATAAAAAGCTGAAATACTTTTAACCTGCAGACTGTATGTCATGATGATACATTTACACCTTGTATAAAATGTATAATATACTGACTAGTAAATGTCACCATTTACTATTACTGAATGCAATTTGCTTCATTATAAGTTGTCTTTCAATCAAACATTAAGATATAAGTGGAAAAAAACTCTTCATAAAACATGATAGACATGACCACTGATTATTTGTGTAACAATTTAGCCACAAATTCACATCCTGACCAGATACGGTCCAGACAGATACTCGCTTTAGACTGAGTCTTGTTCTTTTCATGTCTTCACTGCACAGAGATCAGCTGTCAATCAAACATTATGGGCTCTACTTTGTAAACTTCTCTGTGCTCTAAATGTCTGATGAATATTTGTATATGTATATGTATATATATATATATATATATATATATATATATATATATATATATGTGTGTGTGTGTGTGTGTGTTGTTGTTTCTCTTCCACTGCACGGGTCTTAAAGGAAGGTCTAGTGATTTATTTCTGATCATAGATATTCTGTTCTCACCACTTTTTGTAAAGATATCTAGAATCACATTTATTTGTTGGGCAGACTAAATGTTGTCGTCCAGATCGACGTACAAACGAGATCCTAAGATGTTTAATGAAACTGTAATTATCATGATCATAATCAATAAGGAAATCATTATTCTCTGTTACATCGCTGAGATTCTGCTCAAACAAACTGATTGTGTGGATGAAAATGAATCTGTACGTGAAATCATTGAACAAGAGTCATTTAGCAGACTTTACTGATGGGATGTGTGAACAAACTGAAGGTTTCTATAATCAATAAACAAGAATGAACTAAGTCTTTTCTTGTCTTTTTTCCAGGGTATCATACAAAGCTGATGGAGTAAATGTGACTAGGAGAGAATAACTGAGGCAGTTTTCCTCCTGAAACACCACAAAGTCCAGTGTTCATGTTTAGAGTCAGTCAGTCTCTGTTTAAAAACAATCTAAAAAAAGATTAAAACTAAAAGGTAACATCACTTATTAGTTGTGACATGAGGATTTTGTTATCATAGTTATTGAACACAATCACAAGTTCATATATTGAATACAAATTCCAACTTCTTTCCCCACATACTGATAGAAGAACGCTCTTTTTCTCCACTTCAGCTCGTATTATTCCTCTGACGATACGCTCAACACTTGTTTCTAGACCGTGTTCAGAACGTTTTATTTTCACTGGGCTTGTTGTCTCCTCTATATAACCACAGCTGTGGTGCTTTGGTGATTCTCTGAGCAACCTGGAGAGCACACAAACGGGACTATTGTTTGTTCTTTATTCAAACCGTATCATGCAGCTTTAAACACAACAACTGTTGTGGATTTATGGCTTTTTAAACTGTTTTGGATACATGAACGAAACCGTCTTGCCACATGGACTCTACATCTCTTTCTTTACATATTTACATCTCTTTCTTTATGTGCATTTATTTTGTTCGTTGCAACACATGAGATTGATTTAAAGTGTGTATTGATCAAATCTCTTGGATTTTTGTGTAAGATGCATTACAAGAGCCACAATGAGGTGGATCACCAGACGACACTGATTACTTCCAGAGTGAAGACAGGTGGAGCTACAGCTGACACAGATGACGGCCTGATTACTGAAGGATGCAATCGTCCAATAGGATGCTCCGTGTGTGTGTGTGTGTGTGTGTGTGTGTGTGTGTGTGTGTGTGTGTGTGTGTGTGTGTGTGTGTGTGTGTGTGTGTGTGTGTGTGTGTGTGTGTCTGGCAAAGCTGTATATAAAGTTGTTTCTGACACTCGCGTCTGTTTGACGTTGGTGTCGGCAGAGATGTTGGTTTTTGATTCAGTTTAACACTCTTTGACTAAAGACAACAACATAGAAAGAGTCAAGTCTATGTAGTGTTCTCCTTTTCCAGTTTGTTCAGAGCTCCAAAGCCTCAAACACATATCTGTTGGGGTGAAAGAGCTTCTTCGTTTCATTATCTGAGCAAAGAAAAAAGCCCATGCTTAAAATGCTGTTAGATAACTGGAAGTTTGGGGAATTTCTTCCTACTACTTTTTCTTTTTAACAAATCTACAATAATAGAGAGAATCCTGTAGTTCAGGCTTTTTTTCTCCATAAAACACCAGACTTTGAGAAAACTTAATAACACTTTTTTACCATGATGACTACTGTGGGTTGTCAGGCTGATGATGACTTAACATGGTGGACACATTTGAGCTTCAGATGTCCTACAGAACCTCTGTCTTTCCTTGAATCT
Organism: Sebastes umbrosus; assembly: GCF_015220745.1. Taxonomy (NCBI): domain Eukaryota; kingdom Metazoa; phylum Chordata; class Actinopteri; order Perciformes; family Sebastidae; genus Sebastes; species Sebastes umbrosus. Next base: position 8,403,790 of record NC_051269.1, read on the forward strand.
AAACTTGTTAATACAATATATTGTATAACCCCAAGTGATGCTGTCCAGGTCTTGACCAGGGAGGTTTTATAGAGGAAACTTGATTTTGAAAAAAAGAACTCACATCTGTGTCTTTAATTATTAGGGTGTCTTTAGGGTGTCTGGTAGTATGTAGGTCTTGGTAGTGTGTAGGTCTTGGTAGTGTGTAGGTCTTGGTTGACCCTCACCTTTTACCATCTTAGGTTTATGGCATTTCACATTCTTCCTGTTTTTGATCGTGGAATGAATGAAAGGTCACTATCCATCATTTCTCTCTCTCTCTCTCAGCACATTTTAAAAACAACCGCAGTGTAGAAAATGTACATGATGACAATGAATACAAAGCAAGCAACAATAAGAACAGAGTAAAAACAATAAACACTAGAATGGCACTCGGAGAGCGCAGACCTCCGCCAAGGTACCTTACTTTAAAAACAGATCTCAGCTCACAGCTGGCGGTACCGTGAGGTGGTCGGCTTGTTGTTAACACGGTGTGTCTCCGTGTAACGTATCGGCAGATGCCTCTCTCATTCAGCAGCCTTGTTATGTCTGTATAACGTTACACTACGTCGTCTCTCATCCCGTCATCTTCCGCTTTTTTTCTTTCTCACCGCAGACGGCCAGCAGCTCCCGTCGCACCTCGATGTCTCGCCACACATTTACACACGTATCTCTCTGCTCTCAGAAGGAAGAAGGCTGGGTCATGCATCATCAACCCGTCATCAGCTACACTGCGCATGTGTTATACCCTGTGGTCTTAATGCTCAGGCTGATTGGAATTCTTATAAGAAAATCCTGAATCTGGATCATGATCCGGATCGCCACCAAAATCTAATGGATTGTTCATTGTGCTACACTCCACCCCTCCAAAACAATTCATTCAAATCCATCACGAGCTTTTGGAGTAATCCTGCTAACAGACAAACCAATGCTGATGAAAACATAACCTCAGGCCTTGAAGGAGGTAATAATGTGCACATAATAGCAGTAAAGGAGTTGCAACTCAACAGAAAATTAACTTAATGAAACGCCAGCAGAAAGAGGTTCAGCAGCGACTTCAACTATTCTGTTTGTCTGAGCTGTTGATATGAAAAGGTAAGCTTTTCCAGAGGTTAGCGGCGGAGGACTAAATTTAGGTTTTACTTGCATCTTGCACATCAGAATCTGATTATATCTTTATATTAAGTTAACAGAAACACAACACAGGAGGGCTGTGACATCACAAGGACGAGCAGTCGTGATTGGCTCATTCATATTTATGAAAGATAAATGTTCAACATTGTTAACGTGATTTGGACAGATTGTTGTTTTGATGCTTTGGTAAAGTTGTTCTTGAAGCTTTCATGTCAATAAAGCCCCATTGAAATGAATTGATGACATCACACTAAAGGACCAATCAGAATGTGAGGTTTTTACACACACTGTTTATTAAACCTGCAGGTGACATCATGACTCAGGTGACATCATCACTCAGGTGACTTCATCACTCAGTAACACCTGTCTTCACTCAAAGCCTGTGAGAGCAGTAACTGTTGATTCTCATTGGCTGGTTTACAACTACACAAACACACAAGCACATTTTTAAATCTGTGAATGGTAAATAAAACATCAGGTTGCCATGGTAACAGTGGAGCTGGTTGTTGGTGTACAGCATAGACTGTATAGATAGATGGACGACGATTCTCCACTTGCTTGCATTGTAAAATGAAGCCCAAATATCTCGGATATGGGAGCAGCCATCTCACGCTTTTGACATCATTTGGAGCCAGAGTCTGTGCAGTTGTGATCGGGGGGCTGGAGCCGCGATATCCAGGTCGCGCCATCACAACCGACCGACCCAATCACAAGCCGAGCACGACCGCAGCTTATGATTGGCAATCAAGATGTTTTGGCTTCAATTTTAGGGAGCTGTCATGTCGTCCATCTTTATATACAGTCTATGGTGTACAGTAGGTAGAGGTTATGGGGGGTTGGTCAGAAAGGTCAAAAGTCGGGGTCAGTCAGAGAGATTAAAGGTCAGGGGGGCCGGTCGGAGAGATAAAGGGCCAGGGGTCAGTCAGAGAGGTTAAAGGTCGGGGGTCAGTCAGAGAGATTAAAGGTCAGGGGGGCCGGTAGGAGAGATAAAAGGTCAGGGGTCAGTCAGAGAGGTTAAAGGTCAGGGGTCAGTCAGAGAGGTTAAAGGTCAGGAGTTCAGGGGTCCTGGAACAGGGCGGAGTAAAAGGCGGGTTCAGAGCGGCGGCTGCGGTAGCGAAGGATGATGTCATTGATCATGTGCTTCCTTCTGACATGGGACGGAAGGGCAGAGTCACTCTCTAACCGTCGCCGATGGCAACAGTTGATCACCGTCTCTCTAACCAGGAAACCTGGAGACAGAGAAAGAAACAAGGTCTGTTTCAATAATGTTTCATTCATTAAAATACATTCGATGAAAGTTTTTGTACCACGATGAAGACGAGACTAAACTGACTACTTTAAACAATAACCAACTAAACCTCCAGACTATCGAAGAGACAAAAGACGGACGGTTATTATTTTCATTTATATGTATCATTTAATAATCCAGATTATCTTCATCTGTAGGAGGATAAGTACAGCTGACCTTCACAAGATAGCATTATGGTACAGTGAACAGCAGGATAGTTGGTGCCATCGTCATCCCTCCGAGATTTAGTATATAGATCGACTTCATGTCATCCAAATATTCAATGACTTTAGATGTCGTTCACAGTTAAAGAATACCTCACCCCCAAAATGGTCTTTTGTATATTAATTACACGCACCCCGCGTTACCTTGAATTCATGGAGAAAACTTTTTTTTTCTCGCTTGCCTCCACGGTGAACGAAGACCAAATAACGGAGAAAAGTGTTGATGAATTGAGGTGAATGTTTAACATCAGCAAAACTAAATCAAAACATCCGTTTACAAACTCTCACACAATTCGTGAAGTATAATTCAAGTCTCATTTATCTAGTCGCATGCTCACTACTTCCCAAATGCATTTATCCCAAAAACGCACGAACAATCTCACGTTTGCACACGGGTGCTACACGTCCCTGCAAGTATTGTTTATGCAGAAGTGCTTTAAATCGTAAGGTTTTAGCAAAGATGCATGTGCTTGTGGAAGTAGTGAGCATAAGACTGGATAAATGAGACTTGGATTATACTGCACAAGTTGTGTGAGAGTTTGCAAATGGATGATTTCATATAAACTGGGAAAAAAAGTTTGAAAACTTGTGTTTGGTCGATTATTTCTCCGTTGTTACAATGCTAATTGGCATTGTATTTTACATCGTTGGAAAGCCTGTTTATTGACCTTCATAATGATGTCCAACTTGTAAGGATCATGCATTTGTGGGATGAGCAGCACAGCTGATTATGTGGGTAGCGCCACAGAAAAATTTGCCAAAATGCTCTGCCAATTGTAAACAGTGCATTCTCATAAGGCTACCAGGAAGCCCGCAATGACTGCCCTTCACCGTCAAGCCCGTATGCGCTAGTGTCAAATCTACCGCGGACTTTTGGAGTTATCCTCCAAACGGATACACCAACAAACAAACCAATAAACAAACCAACACATCAACCAACCAACCAACAAACAAACAAACAAACAAACAAATCAACCAACACACCAACCGACAAACCAACAAACAAACCAACACACCAACCAACAAACAAACCCAAACGCCGGTGAAAACATAACCTCCTTCCTAGGCATTCGACTTTGGTGGATTTAATAATTATTTTGGGGTTGAAGTATTCCTTTAAAGGTCTGGGCCCAAATGAAGCAATAAAGGTTTTACTTCCATTCTGGTCTTCCATACCTCTAGTGACCATACCTTTTTGCTCCCTCCAAATTTGGGGGGTCTATTTGCCACCTCTTACAACTTGTCACAATCCAATATCTATTTAGTTATTTTCAAGTCAGGATTTTGGTTAAAGCACACCACTAATTTTCCACCTAGTCTACTTCCCTCTGGTATTGATCTCCTCTATGTGGGGACCGACAGACAGACAGACAGACAGACAGTCAGTCAGACATACCCAAAGACCTCTTGCTGACCACACTCCCGCTGACCAATGGGACAACCAAACTGAACTTGCTGGTGGTGTTTCCATGGAAATGGATCCGGTAGAGTCCAGTTTTCAGAGGATGGACAAAGATCAGCTGGATATTTGACGCACTGACAGACAGAGAGACAGTTTTGTCATTGATAAGACTGAAGCAGTTTGTTACAGTGTATTTGGATGTTTCACCTGGTCGGTGTTTCTGCCTTCATCTCTGACAGCAGGTCGGACAGAGGGAAACTCTCTGAAACACAAAGTCACAAATCTGTTCTCACTTCATCACTCCAGAAAACTACGGATTATTGTCACTCCCCAATCTATTTTGGACTGGTTTATTCTGACCAAACAACTGATCTCATCTGGCTTTGTGCACTCAATTATACTGATACTAGTTAGAACACTACTAAATTATTATAATTACTAATATAACTACTTATTATAATGTTGATATAAAGTTAGTTACCGATATCCTCGAAGCGTTCGACCCAGACTATCAGGAGTTTGGATTCAGAGCCGACGGACGACAACACAAAACGAAAAGACTTCATGTCTTCAACTGGAGAACTCTGGACAAACAGAAAGGTCAGAGACTGACAGAAATAAGTTAAGATAAGTCATAACGACATGAAAAAGCTTTTATTTTGAAGGTCCATACTGTGGGTTGAGGGGCGGAGTCTTGGCTTGGCTCAGAAAGACTCAAGTTGGATGGCAGCTCAGTCGGAGGCTCCGCCTTGTCTGGACTCTTTGACAAATCAGCCACTTTAAACAAAACAAAAAGAAGAATTTAATAAAGTAAAAGGAAATAACTTTGATTTTCTCCTTATATGGTCTCACCTCTCCTCATGCGGTACCACCTTTCCTAAATGGTATCACCTCTCCTTATATGATACCACTTTTCCTTATATGGTCACACCTCTCCTTATATGGTCACGTTTCCTTATATGGTACCACCTCTCATTCTATGGTACCACCTCTCCTTATATGGTCACATGTTTCCTTATATGGTACCACCTCTCATTCTATGGTACTACGTGTCCTTATATGGCACCACCCATAGAAATAGAATAGGAGTAGAACGGACATTGAACTGTTAGTCTTTAGCTTTTATGGTGACAAAAGAACATACGTCATTGGGGCCGTAAAGTGTGGTCGCAGCTCGTTGGTAGCTTGTCCTTCTCCGAAGCGGCGGGGAGTGAGGCGGAGGGACCGTTGGACTCAGCGCTGCCGCTGGCCACCAGCCCACTGTTGCCTTTTAGCAACTGCTAGCTATCTAACTGGCGGACAGCTGGCTAGTTAGCTAGCTTGCTAATTCTGCCATACTTTAATGCTATACTCGTAACAGAAAATGAGGCGAACAAAGGTGTCACTCATATGGCAATAGAAATGTGCTTTCCTCCACTGAGACAACAGTTTGTGGCTGAAGCATTAAGTTGTTAAATTGCACTCATTTACTCTGGCTCTCTATGCTTTCTAACATGACTTACTACTCCACTGCTCGTTTGATTGGTTATTGCAAAACCACACCTCAGTGAGTCCACAACTGGCCATTAGTCAGTTTGGTCTATACGGAAATGAGCCCGCAATGGCGACGGTACACATAAAAATGGCAGCCGTTCCAACCACCCTACTACATTGGGAATGTCCGTCCTACTCCTACTCTATTTCTATGGCAACACCTCTCCTCATATGGTCAATACAGAAGAGTTTAATGACTATTATTAGATCATCAGACACTCACTGTATGATGATGAGGGGACGATGAAGGTGATCTCTGTCAGAGCATTGGCGTACATCAGGACGAACCTCTCTCCATTAAACACGCCCCCTCCACTGTCGCCAAGCACAGCAGGGAATTCTGGAAGACAGAAAACAATCAATCAACGATCAAGGAGAACAGAGTGACCTCAGGTAACCTCTGACCTCTGACAGTGTCCTGTTGATGAGAAGTGACCAATCAGAGCACTGACCTGAACTGTTGGTGTTGACCCCGCCCCCCTGTCGTCGCCCCGCCTCCACCGGCTGACCAAGAGATGACAGGAAGTCCAGGAAGTGAGACGGGACGCTGCAGCTGGACTCCACGTTCCTCAGGATCTACAAAGAGACAGACAGGTTAAGCCAAGTTCACACTACACAGCTTTCAAAGTGGTGAGATGGCTGTACTGTTCACACTACACAACTTGCTGTCTTGTAATCGGGAGACTTGAAGTCGTTGTGGTTTTCACACTACGTTTTGTCATGAAAAGAACATTCAGGAACTGATGTTGTTATTGGCACGTGTTCACATAATAGCCTATTTCCACACGTCTTTACTATTTCCCCTATGAAGATCAGTCGCTATGTTTATTCATGCAAACATCCAACATCCTAGGTGCAACAATAACTTTGGTGCATGTTGCAAATGCTACACATAGCACACACAGTTACAGGTGACCCATCCCACAGGTTTCCCCTCAACCTGTATCTTGCGCTCTCATTGGTTGTAGCTCCCCGACAGACTCCAAAATCAAATCAAATTCAAATCAAACCAAACCAAATTATCAACCAACAAAAATAAAACTATGTCACGTATTGGAAGGAAACAACAAAAACACTATTAAAATGTGATCTAAAGAGAGACTTCACATTAGCAAATTATCTGACCAGAGTAAAAAATCCTAAATTAAGAAAAGCTTTGACTATGTACAGACTCAGCGAGCACAGCCTAGCTACAGAGAAGGGTCGGCATAGACAGAGCTGGCTGCCAAACGAGAGGCTCTGCTCCCAGTGTAACAGACAAGACGTAGAGTCAGAACTTCATTTCCTCACCTCATGCCCCAAATACCAGGCTCTGAGAAATGAACATTTTCCCAGTATAATAAAAATACACTCTGAATTTGAACGCCTAACAGACGTAGAGAAACACCCATATTTACTTGGGGAAATACCCAAATGTGAGAGCAACAAAAACAACATCAACACAAACACACTAACAACTTCCCCAGTCTCTCTCAAACAAACAAGGGTTAATTGTTTTCTGCTATTTTCTTGATTTTATTAATTTGCACCTTTTTCTTTATAATCTCATTATTTCTTGACGCTTTGACGATATTGTCATTGTTACAGTCAGGCCAATAAAGCATATTGAATGATCTCAGCAGCTAACAGACAGACAGACAGGTGAGACAGACAGGTGTATCTGACCTCAGCAGCTGTCCTCTGTCCTGCTCTCATGTAGAACACGAAAGCGGAGTCAAAGTTTCTTGACGGCAGCTGGTCCAAACGTCTCAGATCCTCAGAGAAACCTGGAAGGGACGAGTCCAGAGACACCAACTGAGCCGGGACACCGCTGGTACCTGGATTCTACAGAGGACAAGTGAGAGGGAGACAGGTGAGACAGACGGGTGAGGCAACAGACAGGTCTAAATGAATCAATGAATCAATCTCTGTCCAGTCCTCAGTACCTTCAGGGTCTCAGGTGTCAGCAGGCCCAGGTGGGACAGGAAGAGTCTCGCCGTCTGGAAGTTGGTAATAGGAGGCGGCGGCCTGCAGGTCTTCATGACGACCGATCGCCCGCTCACCTGCGGCCGAGCCTCGACTCGTCGCTGCCTCTTCAACGCTGCTTGCAGACACTCCAGCTGCTGCTGCACCTGACGGAGGAGGAGCAGGAGTTTGCAGGTGCTAATTCTTTACAGACAGACAGGTAAAGAACACCTGTCTGACTTTAATGTAGCTTCAGAAAGTTCTGTGACATCCAGCAGGATCTGGATCTGGTTTGAACCAGGTTCATACCTCCTCAGTAACGGTCTCGTGCAGAGTTGGAATACTCAGATCTGCTTTAACTGAAGCAACTCTGTCCATGTTTTCAGGAAACAGCTGATGTTTGACACCACATCGTATCCCAGCATCCTCCTGGGCTAAACCGCGCTGTTCTGGGATCAGAGTTTGCTAAAGTAGATCAACAGACAGGAGAGATAAAACACTGATCTCAAGCCTATTATTATGTATTTTATTGTCATTTTTTGTCATTGATGGGAGTGGTCACCTGTGTGTCGGTTCTTCCCTCTCTGGGCTGCAGGTGGAGCTGTAGAGTCCATGTGTGACCTCCTGACGGTCCTCTGATCAGCACTGTGATCGACGGACATGGCGCTGCACACACCATTAGACACATTAGGATTTTATGAACATTAGGATTAGTTGATTGATCGATTAGTCGATCAACAGAAAGTGAATCAAAAGCAACATCAAGAAACAAAAGAGCAGCAAGAGGAAGTTACATCAGCCTCTCAGTTTGTGTCGTCAAATGCTGTTAAACACTTTTGAGTTAATTTAGAGATTATTTTGATTTTGTCATGTGGAAATGTTGGACTGATGATGACAGGGGGAAAGGTCAGGGAGCTTTTTGGTTTCATTGTGTTCCTCCTGTATGAGCATCTGTGTTTCCATCTATATCTGGTTCAGGATCAGTGAGTCAGGACTGACCCTGTTCAGGTCCCTGTGGTTGTTCCAGCATGGCCAGGATCACTGAGCTGTCCACCACAAAATATCTGAACTTCTTCACACTGCTATCACTCATGGTGGAGCCAATCAGAGCGTCCTCATCCAGCAGGCCTCCAAGGAATGGGAAGGCCCCCGAAACCTGCATAACACTGAGATGTGAATAAAGATCAGACTGGTGCAGATACTGTTCAGGATTGGCCCGACTTTAGCCCTGAATCGGTCCTCCCTGACTAGTTTTAGAGTCAGGCCGTATCTGGTCTGAATCTAATCTGAATTATGTCTGAATCTGATCTGATCTGCGCATGGCAACTACAGGTTAAGACAAGGCAACTCAAACCTGCTTCACGTCAGGGAAAGATCATGGTCTCGGTTCAGAAAGAGCCTGTAGTGGCCTGTCCTTTTCCAATCCATGTCCAAATTGCAACAGTCACAGATATCGCTGCCTTCATTTCAGCTCATTTATTTTCACATTTTAACTTACAACAAATATCAATGACGTGAGATCAAAGACTGTACCAATGTCCCACTCTACACAAGTACACTTAGTCTCACCGCTTCCTTCTACCGCAGCTGATCATCATTATCATATTAACCAGATATATACACAACTAATTGCACAAACATTATTTCAATAATTCAGCAAATTGTGAAAATATACTTTGTAACTAACACAAAATTGCTCCAACAGGCCAAAGTACCGGATGTGAACTCTGGTCTGATCACTCAAGTGATTAAGGTAGTGGAGATGAAAAACAGCTCTTATTTTAAAACATCTAGTACCTTTACATGTGTGTTTGTTTTGCTCACCAGCTCAGCGTGGCCTCTGCAGCCTCCTTCACCCTCAGAGAGGCCGGGTTCAGTTCTTTCTCCTCTTTACACCTCACTTCCTGTTCCTGTCTGGACTTACTGCCTGCAATCCCCAATTCTACGATCTCCAGGATCTCCAACAAACACTCCTGAAAACAACATAACTGTATATTTAATACACGCAAACCACAGTCCTGTCCCCATTTCTGTTCACCCTCTACACCTCGGACTTCAGCTACAACTCCAAGTCCTGCCACCTGCAGAAGTTCTCCAACAACTCCGCAATTGTTGGCTGAAGGACGCTGAGAAAAGGAGCGTTGTGGACTCCTTCATTGAGTGGTGTGAGCGGAAGCACCTGCAGCCTAACACTGGCAATACGGAGGCGTTGGTGGTGGACTTCAGCAGGTGGAAAAGATCGATGATCGTCTTTGTGGTTGTATCATCAGATTTGCGGCCACATGTCTTGAACACTCGGGTGAAGAGAGGAGCAGAGCTATCAACTGATCACCACCTACAGTGCTGGTGAGTGGGATCAGATGGCGGGGGAGGCTGCCAGACAGATCTTGTTAACGCAAACGTATAGTGAGTTAGCCGCCTGGCAGTTTGTCACCTGTCGGTTAGTTACCTGGTGGTCGAGCATGGCGGGGTGTTCAGTTAACCAGACGTTCAGACAGTAGAAAGCAGCAACGATGATGGAGTGCAGATCTCTGGAGTGAAGCGGAGGAGGACGACTGCACTGAAACACGATGTAACAACAAACTGAAGTGACCGCTCGCATCCTCTCACTTTCCTCCACACTAACCTTCACCTGCAGGCCAACAGGAGAGAGTAACGTCATAATAATGTTTACAGTTAATGGTGTGTGTGTGTGTGTGTGTGTGTGTGTGTGTGTGCGTGTGTATGTGTGTGTGTGTGCCCACCTTAGCCAGTCCTCCCAGTACTTCCAGTGCAGACAGACAAACTGCTGAGTCATTCCTCCACTGAGCCGTCAGACGCTGAGTCAGCAGGCGCACAAATTGAACCCACAGGATCGATGCTGCGTCTGACTGAACGGCTGGTTACCATGGAAACGTAAGCACACACACGAACACACAGACAGACACACACACATACACGTAGATTTCCATGACAGGACGATCAATGTTATAAAAGTCAGTTAAACTTAACTAAAATCCAATCAGCATAGTTAACTACCGGTTCCTCTGGTCCATCTATTTGCACTGGTTCCCCCGGTCCATCTGGGTCTACTAGCTCCACCTTGCTGAGACTCAGTTTCCTGAAAACAAAAGTAGATGAAGTGTTTCCATTTATCCTGATAGTAAAAGACAAGGGAAAAGTGAGCATGGCTCACATACCCCCACTCACTGCTTGATCCCTACTAAAGTAGAGCAAAAGGTTTTGCCCTTTTGGAAAATTTTTACAAATTTTGGGCACCCTGGACTTCTTTTTTTTTTTTTTTAAAGTTATTTTTTTGGGGGCATTTTCCATTTTTATGACAGGACAGTGGATAGAGTCGTGAAAGGGGGGAGAGAGAGAGTGGATGCGGAAAGGGCCACAGGTCGGATTCGAACCCGGGCCGCCGCGGTCAGGACCAAGCCTTAATACATGGACGCCCGCTCTACCAACTGAGCTAACCCAGGCGCCCGGCACCCTGGACTTCTAACCCCCAAAAGGCACAACTAGACCACACTGTCAACCATCATACCAAATTTGAGGTTCCTAAGTGAAATAGTTTCCGAGTTCTGCTCCGGAAACGAAAGTGTGACACGCAAATGGACGGAAGGACGGACAGACGGACGGAAGGACAAACACGCTGAGCGGTATATATTAAATTATATTATAATTTTATATTATATTATATATATTTTTACCCCCGACCACATTGTCGTGGGGGTATAAAAACAATACTGTACTGGACTGAAGGCCACTCCATCACTCTAGATACTGTAGATTTAACAGATACCTGCTGTCTTCAGACGGCGGTAAAGAGTCACCCGAGTAAAGGAAAGACTTTCAGTACAGTTCTATTGTCATGACAGACAGAGCTTTATTCTGTCTAGCTGGCATTAATGTCATAACCACTGGTTGAAAAATCAGCCTTATCATGATGTCGAACAAATTAACTAAATTACATATACTAACAAACAGACTAGAAATGATTGAAAAGCATCATAAACTACCAAACAGGCTAGAAATGATTGAAAAGCATCATAAACCACCAAACAGAATACAGAAAGTTAGTGATTTCAGTTTTTTAGTGAACTCAGGCTGATTAATCCTCATATTAGATTATGATGTCTGAAGGTTGGCAAACATGCTGATTAACTATACTTATCTATCATTGACCATGATTATTGACTTGACTTTTCATCTATAAATGCGTCAAAATTGAAAATTTGACTGAAAAGAAAATCCTTGGGGATTGAGGAGTGGTGACCTCTGACCCCTACGGTGGGTAACGTCACAGAAGGCCCACTCATAAAATGCACTGACTTCACTGGTACCGAATCTCCCTCCAAACTAAATTGTAAAGCTGACGGCCCCTCAATATGAACTGATCAATACAATCAAACTTTATTGTCCACCAGGGTGGATTTTTCTCTTCGGCTCACAAAACACAGAAAACAACAGACATTAAAAACCAGACAGCAGTTAGTAAAAAACAGAGACAGGTTATGTTACACATTAAAAACAGTTCATGTCAGTGTCTGTGGCTCAGATCTGCTCAGTCACTGTGTTGAGGTAAGAGTATTGATGGCATTTGGGATGAAAGACTTTTTAAACACATGTTTAGTTGCCAGAGGGGCTCTATAGCGCCTCCCGACTGGCTGAAGAGAGGATGGGAGCTATCTGCCAGGATACTCCTCGCCTTCTTCCTCGTCCTTTCTGTAAAAAGTTGAGTCAAGGGCTTTTGGGGTTTACCACCTATTTTGCCTACCATTGACACAATCCTAGACAGTTTATTCTTCTATCTACAGTGTAGGTGACCGTACCAGGCAGGAAGGTTAAAGGTTGAAACCCTCTCAATAGTTTTGTACACTAATTCTAAAATCTGCCGGCTGACACCAAGGCCACTAAGTTTCCTTAGAAGACAAAGTCGCTGTGAGCATCTCTTGAAGATATACTCTGTATTTTCAGAGAAGCTCACCTGGGTGTCCAGGACTGTACCGAGGTATTTAAAGTGTCCCACAGTTTCAACATGTTGGCCATCAAGTGAAACTAGCTCTGTGATCAAATGTTGTTTTGTGCAGCACATGATTAATTATTTCGTCTCGGCCACATTGATTTCTAGCTGGCTAGTGTGACACCGTGTCTGAAGAGCTGTAGTGTGGGCCAGATAGGCAGCTTCACCTAGTGGGCCTGTTTCCTGTAAAAGGCCAACTAAGGCCATGTCATCCGCATACTTAAACAGTCTAAAATGTTTCTCATTGGTCATAAATTCATTAGTAAAAAGAGAGAATAGCACAGAGGAAAGAACACAGCCTTGTGGGCAGCCTGTCTGACATGTTCTCCCTGACACAGACCCTCTGATCCACACAACTAACCCTGTGTTGATGTTGAGATCAAGGAGCCTTTTCAGGAGAATATGTGTCTTCATTGAGTTAAAAGCTGAGCTAAAATCCACAAATAAAGCTCTGGCATAACCTTTAGGATGCATAAGGTGTTTTGTGAACGGTGTTAAGCAGTCAGCACAGCGTCGTCTGGGACTCTGTCGCTCTTATTTAAGCGAACTGGAGCAGATCTAGCTTAGTAGCCACTGTGCTGGTCAGGTGGCTGGCAAGAACTCGTTCCATGGTTTTACACAATATGGAGGTTATTGCGATAGGCCAAAGATCACTTGGCTTACTTGCGCCTGGCTTTTTTAGCACAGGCCTAATTATTGTGAATTTCCATGATTTTGGCACAGTGTAGGTGTCTAGGATATATAATTAATTAGGCTTTTTTAGGTACAGTATGTATTTATTTAGCCTATTTATCTTCTACTGTTACCTCGATCATGCGCTTAAATAATGTTACACTTTTATAGAATGACCAAACTATCTTCTTGGCTTTTATTTTGACATGTTTGCCTTCACTTCCTGGTCACGTGACTGCCGTTCTCCACTCCTCGATTCAAAACAGAAAATGACAGAAAGAAACTTGAAGAAACTAAATCGGATCGTTTTTTTAATTTGTTTTTTTCGTTTTTCGTTTGGAAACAAAAAACAAACAGAGCACCACGTGATTCCGTTTTTCGTTTGTGGTTTAAAACGAAAAAACGAAAAACCCACGTGACTTCCATTCTTCAATTCAAAACGAATAATGAGAAAAGGAATTCGCAAAAACAAACAAACGGCCCGGTTTGGGTTCGTTTTTCATTTTTTGATTCAGAAACGAAAAAATAAAAAAACGTTTTTTCCTTTCTGAATTCAAAAGGAAAAACGGATTATCCGATGATACCCAGACCAGTATCAACCTGAAAAGTGTTTCTATACACACTAACGTTCAAAATCTGATTTCTGTTATGTAATGATGTTCATCTGATCTGACATATTGTGTGTGAGTCGAGTTTCAGTAGATGTCAATAGATGTGAGTGGACTCACCTGCTGAGTTTGTCCTGCAGCCTCTAACAGAGCCGAGTCCTGAACCAGGTTCAACATGGCCGCTACACAAAACAGAATTCATTCAGGCTGTGTAAACGCGGAGAGTGTAACACAGTAGAGTCTGACAGAATGAAAACAGTAGAGTCTGACAGAATAACAAACCCACAATGCACTGCTACATGTTTTACAGATAGAGGCAGAGCACAATTGCTGAAGCCTAGTGGTGGCTGTAGCACTTGCATCTTTCACTCGCCAATAACCTTAAACTTTAAAAATGAAAAAGAAGAATTAAAAAACATAAACGGTTTCTGAATTATAAGTAGAATGTGTTAAACAGAGGAATATGGTCGCGCACCAACGACAGAGCCGACTCTATTTTTATTGTAACCGTGGTATGGTTTCAAATGTGCACCATTATCCTGCAATGAGTCTGTGTGTATAATACAGTTTGCATTTGTTCTAGGGCTATAGAACGAGCGTTGTAAAGTCAAAAAGTCAAACTTAACTGAAAAAAGATAAATGTAATCATTTCCAAAACTCACAACATGTTTTTATTAAACAAAACATTCTGCTTCAATTCTTATTTGTTGGCGTTTAGCCTTTCAAAAACAACATTTCCACTGCAGTCAAAAAACTGTTCAGCTTGCCGGCGCACACGAAGGGAGGCACCACGGACGGAGGATTATCCTGCAGTGAGTTTGTGTGTATAAAACACGGTAATACAGTTTGCATCTGTTAGTACAGCTTCGAGCTTCCTTTGTGGGTTATAGCGGCCAGTCTAGTCAGTCTAGTGGTCAGTTGATGTGACCGACATTGCTTTCAACTCTAAAGCAAACGCAGGTTTCAGATTTCATTATATAAAATGTACTAGGCTATATAACATCGCTTGTGTTATAGTGGAATTTGGATAAATCAGAAATATTCAGCATATATTATATTTGCAAGGGCCTTAGCTAACTACAGTGGCTTAGCTAACATAGCTAACATTAGCTAACAGCTAACTTCATCATCATCCACCATCATCTTAGTCATCAACTGCACCCCTGGTAGACGTACAGTGCTAAAATAATTCTTTGACATGCTTAAATCTAATGTGTTTAGCTAGCTAAAGGCATTTATTATAGTGTTTCAGCCCTTGGTTGCATATTGTGGCACTGATTGTTTTTCCCCTCCGGTGGGAGTGGTTTTAAACTTTAAGCAGAAATCTATGACTGACCCAGTATTATCTGTGTGTTGGAGATGAATGAGTGACTGAATGAATCAATGAATCAATGAGTGAATGAATGATCAGGATGTGAAACTGACCCAGTATTATCTGTGTGTTGGAGATGAATGAGTGACTGAATGAATCAATGAATCAATGAGTGAATGAATGATCAGGATGTGAAACTGACCCAGTATTATCTGTGTGTTGGAGATGAATGAGTGACTGAATGAATCAATGAGTGAATGAATGATCAGGATGTGAAACTGACCGAGTATTATCTGTGTGTTGGAGATGAATGAGTGACTGAATGAATCAATGAGTGAATGAATGATCAGGATGTGAAACTGACCGAGTATTATCTGTGTGTTGGAGATGAATGAGTGACTGAATGAATCAATGAGTGAATGAATGATCAGGATGTGAAACTGACCCAGTATTATCTGTGTGTTGGAGATGAATGACTGACTGAATGAATCAATGAGTGAATGAATGATCAGGATGTGAAACTGACCCAGTATTAGCTGTGTGTTGGAGGTGTTGGTCTCCGTCTGCAGAGCTCCAATCAGAACACCGATGAGACGGGGCTTCAGAGACAGGAAGCTACCTGCTGTGACATCATCACCACTGAACCGCCCATCCAATAACACCTGAACACACACACACACACACACACACACAGCTGACTGTTACTGTATCTGTGGTTATTAATGGGTGTTCTTACTTCACCTGTGAGGTCCAGGTCAGGTCTGCACAGGTGTGTGTAGGTGTTTAACAGGGTGGATAGAAGCTGACCTCTGATTGGACGGATCCAAACTGCAAAGGGAGGGGCAGCAGGGACAGCAGCACCAGGATGGAGGCTCGCCTCAAATCCACCAGACTCACAAAACTCTTGAACCTCAACAGCTCTCTGGGCGAGAGACACACACAGACAGAGAGAGATTTACCTGCAGTCATGCTTGTCTGTACCTGTAGGAGTAGAGTCAGTGATTGTATGACTACGTCAGGTGTTGGTTACAGCCTTCATGAAGACATTACTGCTGGATGATTCAAAATTTCGCCTCCTTTAGGTTTCAGATATGCAGTTTCAGAAGTAACTAAGTACTAAGTACTTTACTTAAGTACAATTTTAAGATACTAATACTTTACTTGACAATTTCCATTTTCTGCTACTTTATACTACTACTCCACTACATCTCAGAGGGA
This sequence comes from Sebastes umbrosus, assembly GCF_015220745.1. NCBI lineage: Eukaryota > Metazoa > Chordata > Actinopteri > Perciformes > Sebastidae > Sebastes > Sebastes umbrosus. The sequence continues at coordinate 8,420,151 of NC_051269.1, forward strand.
AATATTGTACTTTTGATGCTAATAATTTGGTATTTTTTGGTCGCTTTCACAAGCCAACATTTAGTCCGTTTAAACTGTAAACTCTGGCGCGGTTCAAACCCTGGTGCGGTTTGTTTGGGCAGTTGTGAACGCAGTAATCATGCTCTGGTGTGGACCAAAACAACCATGTTTCCAAGCAGACCCTAGTGCGGTTTGATGGCAGTGAGAACATACTTCGACCCAATTGCACGAATTGAACTAGGCCTGCACGGTTAATTGTTGAGATGGACACAGGTGAACAACATGTTAGCATGAGTTGGAGAGGACTGACTTGGACTTCTGCAGAAGTCCAATGTTTGCTTATGATCTGGGCCACAAAAAAAGTGACGCTTATAAAGTCATTTGAGATAAACTGGAGGAGAAGGGATTTGTGCGCTCAATAGATCAGTTCAAAGTAAAAGTGAAACAACTGGTGAAACGAGCTGGTACCCACAGGGTTCTGGGTCCAGCTCAGCCTAAAGAAATCACATGGGACAACGTGAACCCACCATCCTTAGAGAGAGACATGGGGTCCTGTGTGATGTCAGAGGCGGGAGCCCGCTAACCCCTGACTGTAAAAAACTATAGCCTACTACAGTTTGTTTAAATTATGTTTTAGGAAAAACAAACAGAACAGAATCTGACATTGCTCCTCACAAGAACCTGGTCCAGGTGAGACTCACTGGGCCTCATCAGACCGGATCAGGCTGTGAGGTCAAGAGCAGCAGAACTGTCATTGGTAGTTAAGTATCTGCAGTATAAGTATTGAAAGTAGCAGTGCCTACGGTAGTGATTCTAGTATTCACAGTCATTGTAGTATTTGCAGTACTTGTACCTGTCGAGCAGCACGTTCTCCACAGCTGAGACGAAGGAGGGGAGCAGCAGGTTGACTCCTCTCAGGTCACAGCAGAACAGACATGTGGAGTTCAGCAGGATGGAGGCCAGAACACGGGGACACACCTCCTCCACCTGCAGACCCTGAAGGAGAACCAGGTAGAACCTGAAGGTTGGACAGAGGAGGGGAGAACGCACTTAAGTTTGAAATTAAACTAGACTTGACTAGAACATTTCGCAAGAAATTTTGACCAGTGTGCCTGGTGTTGGGGGGGGGGGGGGGGGGGCAGAAAGCATCTTAAGACAGGTTAAACTGATTTTGTAAAATACAACATAGTTTCTTGTTAACATACAGTAAGAGTTGGGGGCTTTTATTTTGAAAAACTAGGTGAATCCCTAGTTTCCTGTTGTCATACAATGAGAGTTGAGAGCTTTTAATTTCTAAAGCAAGTGTCATCGTGAGCTTCCTGTTAAGATACAGTTACTCTATGGGGCTTTTATTATGACTGTGTGTGTGTTAGTGTGTGTGGGGGCGGGGAAGAAATAGTACGGAAGAAATAGTTGAATAAAGATTCAAAGAACAATACTGAGAATGCTGAATCAGCATTCCCACAATAATAAGTTATTAATCAAAGAACACAAATATACACATCAGAAGCATTAAAGTGCTGCACAGACTTCTGTCAGTCACCAGAATTTCATTTCCCCACGTGTGTCCTGATGATGCAGGATGACAATCAGAGAGTTACCTCTCAGTCTGTAGAGCTTCATATTTACTCCTCTGGTTGGTTTGTAAAAAGTCAGTGTGAACAGGAACTGGACCAGAGCTAAAATACAACTATGCACCATTTTTTTCCACTTGGACCAAATGAACCCAACTACTGGTGTGAAAAAAAAACCTTAATCACACTTTTAGTAACATAAACAAACGTGAACAAAGGGGATTCTGCTAAAAAGTAAAATAATGAGTTGTGTAGGACCCTGTGATATCTGCGTTGAGGAAAACATGGACGGAATCGCGTTATTTGATAATAAAAATGGAATCAACTGTAAAATGGGGAATATCGTGGAATTTGCCTAAATGTGGATACAAGTGATAAAACTCAGGGTTTTCCCTGCAGCCGTTATAAGCATTGTTTTCACAGCGCCTGAGCCAAATGAACAGAAAACAAACTATGCTGCTTTGTTTTGGTGTCATTTACGGGCACGCTGCTTCTGTCCTCTGCTCTCTGTGTGTTGGTGTTTCATCGAGAGCGAGGCTCATCTCCTCCTCCACACACGGACACGCTGCACTCTAAAAGAAGTCCGTAAAAATACGGGCCAATGTACCGTGTTAATATGAATGCATTTTTTGTATTGATTTTTCACAGAAGTTTTAACAACAAGAACCTCTGCTAGCGCAAAAGTTGGAAGAGGCAGAGACCATCACACACACGGCAAAGTTTAGTTCAAATTTGGAATTTGGAGAAACCTTTGTCACACTTCTGTGGTAAAAAATCAACAATTAATGTCTAACCAAAATTATTTATGTTCAGGACTTAAAGGGACTATTTGTAACTTTCAGAAATGCTTGTTGACAGCGACACCTGCGGCCTGCACTTGCTCGCTCTAAATATACCTGAACAAGCATCGCTCAAAACAGCGAGGTGACACACGTCATCTAAAACCACAATATCACTCTATATTTCACCTGCTTGGCAGTAATGTTAGCTGACCAGACGAAGGTCTCTCCATGAATCACTGCTGGCTTTTCCTGCTCAGCCTCCGGTGTCTCCCCTCTTTCTCTCCAAGAGATGTAGAGTGAATGTGGCAAGACGGTTTCGTTCATGTATCCAAAACAGTTTAAAAAGCCATAAATCCACAACAATTGTTGTGTTTAAATCTGCATGATACGGTTTGAATAAAGAACAAACAATAGTCCCGTTTGTGTGCTCTCCAGGTTGCTCAGAGAATCACCAAAGCACCAAAGCTGTGGTTATACAGAGGAGACAACAAGCCCAGTGAAAATAAAACTTTCTGAACACGGTCTAGAAACAAGTGTTGAGCGTATCGTCAGAGGAATAATATGAGCTGAAGTGGAAAAAAAGACGTTCTTCTGTCAGTATGTGGGGAAAGAAGTTGGAATTTGTATTCAATATATGAACTTGTGATTGTGTTCAATAACTATGATAACAAAATCCTGTGTGTGTGTGCGTGTGCATGTGTGTGCGCGTGCGTGCGCGCGTGTGTGAGGTATGTTAAAAAGAGCTTAAGAGCAATGCACCAATCAGAGACAGGCAGATACTGCTGGAGCTCTAATCAGCCAATCAGAGACTGATGGAGCTCTAATCAGCCAATCAGAGACAGGCAGAGACTGATGGAATTCTAATCAGCCAATCAGAAACACCTGTTTTTGTCTGAAAGTGCTGAGTCATGGTTGGGAATGACTGGTGAAAACACAGAGAAGGTACTACCTGAAAAAGACTCCCTCAGTTAAAAACTACCAGTTGTATAGCTGAAATCTCTTCAGTTTGAGCACCTCAAGACTTTGACGAAGATATAGACGTGTCATTTGTGTGGATAAAGTTAAAAATGACTGAGAACTGGCAGTTTAAAAAGTCTCCACAGTTGAGTTTTTGTTCCAGACTTTTAGTGGTGAATTAACATTGCAGCGGATGAGAGAGAGGAAGGGATCTCTTGGTGCTTTGATGGAGATAAATCCCAAACTGTAAGACATATTGCTTAAATGGGCACATCATCTAAAAGAAGACAAAAATACTTATGTGTTGATGTATTAATTGTGTATGAGGAGTGAAAGTTGTGGGTTAGAGAGCAATTTGTTTGAAACATTTTCAAAATGTTTTAAACTTTCCTCCACTCTAGCCGTGATGTCATGCGCTCTTAGCTTTTAACGATCCACGCAATACACACCCATTATAAAATCTGAAAAAGTCTGAAAATTTAATAAAACAAAAAACTGTGATCAATCAAAAACTGTAAAAGTTATGTAAAAGCTGAATCATAGCTTAACAGTTCAAAGACTTGTAACCCATTTAAAGTTTAAATGAAGTCTGTAGCTGAAAGTATGTGGAAGCAGAAGCATTTCAAAGTGGAGTAGGTTTAAGAGGATTTGAAGATTTTCTCCATTGAGTTACATTGCAAAAAAAATGTGGAAAAAGCTAAATATTTTAAAAAGTATAAATAGTTGAAACAAGAAAAGTCATAGCACTAATGTCCTTAAAGAGCTGAATATTTTGATAGTTGAACAGTTTCTGTAGCTGAAAGTATGCAGGAGTAGGGAAACTGCAAAACACTTACAGAAGAAATAGTTGAAGTTGAATAAACCTTAGAAGAACAATACTGGGAATGCTGAATCATCGCACAATTAAACACGTTGAATAATAGACCAGTGTGCTTTGCACAAGGCCTTGCCTTATGCTTCTAGGCACACTGGAATGAAGTTTACAAACCAAACAGACAGAACAACAACTATCACCAGATTCTATAGTAGAACAGACAGGTACCTTTAGAGGTAGACAGACATGTACCTGACCAGCAGGGTTGGGAGAGTTACTTAAAAAATGTAATCAGTAACCTAATCCAAGTATCATTATATCAAATTAATGTAATCTGATTACTTTCCATTACTTTAGGATTACCTCAATACCAAATATGCAAATAAATACAAGACAAAAGAAACATGCTGAAATTCGCCATTATTTTGTATGTAAAGTAGAGAAGTGAAACAACATCAGAGCACAGTGCAAGTTATTCTTCCAGATGGAAAAATGCTGTCATCATCCAAGGACTTGAATGATTTGGCACATTAGTGTCATAGGATTTTAAATTGAAGCAGCAGTAAATTAAATGAACCTACATGCAAATTTCTAGGGATGTACCATGTGTTATTGTGGTTATATAAATGTACCTTATGGTGCTGTTAGATTGCTGCCTCCCTTTGTGTTTTTTGACCACAGTGAAAATGTTGTTTTTCAAAAGGCTAAACGGCAACAAATATGGATTGAAGTAGAATGTTTCATTAGATAAAAACATGTTGTGAATTTTGGAAATGATTACATCTATCTTTTTTCGATAAATTTTGACTTTTGTACCGAGGACTGAGCCAATTACAGAGACGACTGAGCACAACGTCTGTCGAGGAGGAGGAGAGAAGGTGGAAGCTTGACTTTGCATGCAATGTTTCTGCAAGTAATTCATAATAATAATTCAAATGTCAATGTTATGAATGATGTTTCAAATTATTTGGGGTTCCTTTGTTCAAAAAAGGGTTCTTCAGAAGCAAATGGTTTTGGGTAGAACCTCAGCCCTTCAGGAAGAACCCTTTAGGAACCCTTACTTCTAAGAGTGTGCACAGGTATTCAGTACCTAGTAGGGTAAAAAAATGTGTACCTGGACAGATAGACGGACAGGATGTCTTCTGCTGTTTTCTTACAGGTGAAGATCCTGCAGAGCGTCCCGCAGGCCTCGGCTCTGCCGGCCGCCCACTTCTCTGACATAACAGTGACATCCCTCTGACCGGCTGGAGAAGACACAAAGAGAGTTTATCATGTGGACGGTGACAGCAGCAGTACACTGTGGATGAAGTAATGAAGTATGAAATATGATGAACTTATACTGTGCAGTATACGTAGTACTGTGTGCAGTATGTGTAATACAGAGTACTGACTGGGCAGACCAGAGTTGATCAGAGCAGCATCAAACAGCCAGCTGCCGAACAGGTGGAGGAGGGAGTCCACGTTACACCTGAGGGGCGACGGGGAGGGTCGGGGGGAGGAGCAGAGAGGGGGGCAGGAGGGAGGAGGATGGGAGGAAGACTTCCAGTGATGGGGGGAGGAAGATGTCTGAGTGGAGGAAGGAAAGAAGCCCATAAGTAGTAGTTCAAACATATCAAGTCAAGAAGTGTACCTGGACAGGTAAACAGTCATGTACCCGAACAAGTAAAGAGTCAATCGCCCGTACAGGTAAAATGTCTTGTACCCAGACAGGTAAAGCATCATGTACCGGGACATTGTAAACAGTCATGTACCCAGGCAGGTAAAGAGTCATGCACCCGGACAGGCAACGCGACACGTATGGAAAAGTGAGGATATTTTGCAGAGAGTTCCCAGGAAATACCAGCATTCCATTTACAAACACTGACATACCGGAGGAGGTTTGCTGGTTGCCTTGGAAACATTGACAGGTTTTAGTCGTCTGTTGTGTGGAGGTGGGGAGGCGGTGGAGGGAGGGGCACTGGGAACGCTCAGTATGTTCACCGGGATGGGTGGGGCACTGCCAGAACGAGGTCGAGAGATACCTGAGGAGAACACATTCTCTGTTTCTGCAGATCAAAACCACCAATCAAATCCAGGTAGGGAGGCAGGTGGGCGGGGCTTACCATAGGAGGGGAGGCGGTCTTTGAATGGGCTCCTGGTAACAGCAACACCTGGGAGGAGACGAGGTGAAAAACAAACATTATCAAACTGAAAACCAAACGTCAGGTAAGACTGAAGATCAATGTTATCAATAAAATTAACTTTAATCAAGACATTTTTGCCCCCTGGGTCCAACAGAGAGCAGACCAGGTTCTGGTTCTGCTGTCAGAGGACTCTGCTTTGATTATCTTGTTGATCGGATCTGACCTATATTGGTCTTATCAGTTTAGGTTAATCTAAATTACCAAGAGAAGGCAACCGGTCTCTGAAATGGATCCTTGTTGTAAGTCCTGGAGAAACACAGCAACAACAAACAGCAATAACAGCAACATGAGCAATAACAGCAACAAGATATAATAAATACTGTAAATGCAGATAATGTGTGTATACTAGTATATATATACAGTATATGTGTGTATACCAGTGTATATATATATATATATATATAATGTGTGTATACCAGTGTGTATATATATAATGTGTGTATACCAGTGTTCGGCAGAAGCTGCTCTGTTGGTTCTTTGTTGACCACAGTCACACCTGCAGAAACACAAGTTACAGTCAAAAGTTATTCCTCACACCAACTACATCCTGGTGAAAACAAAAATAATATTTGGGCTGTGAAATTAAATTTCTCAAGTTTCTCTCTTCAGCTGAATGAAAATATCACAACATAAAGGTGATTAAATGTTGACAGTGATGGATGTCCTCTCTGGTTTGAAGTTTTTACAAGTTGATTTTTATAGAGACGAATTGAAACCAGTGACTACCTGAAATGAAGGAAATGTAAAAACTGATGATTTGGGACATAGGTTTGGTTTCAGAAGTGAGGAGGACACAAAGTCAGAAAGTCTGAATAAATAAATAATGTGAGTACTATTTCCCACATTTTACATATTTATGTCAATTTAGAAAATAGCCCATTATTATGAAATTTCATTTTCATATGATGCTTTCCAAATGAATGGTGGTCTAATTAATACAGAAATGAAATGATGTGTAAAATGCTGCATTATTAGAGAGATGAAAAGAGGGGAAATCATACCCCATGGGACCTTATTTCAGAAAAAATAGGAACGGAAGTCAACGGAGAGGGACAAATAATTTTTTACACTGTTTGAATTGTGCCATGAATCACACATATGATGTTTGTCAATTTAAAACATGGTTTTGCAAGTCAATAAAGTCTCAGTTTGTTGTAAAACTGTTGAAGTATCAGACTGTGAAAATACGTATTTAGAAAGACGACGCAGCCAAAAGTATCATAGTGGCGTCTCTCTCTCTGAAGCTACGATGCCTGTGTGTTTCCTACTGGATTGAAACTCACACCAGCAACGGGTCTTGCTCGTTCTTTCTCTCTCTTCCCGGCTGATAAAAAGATCAGGAGTCGCTGGATAGAACACATCAGGTCAGATAACGTCTCATTTGTGCGTGGAACATAGCTACGTTAGCTAGCTAGCTGGTGTTGGTGACGTATATTGTCCAAGACGAGAGATGTAGTCCACTGAGCGGTTTCACACAAAACTAAATGATACAACGAGAAACCTACGACCAACTGAGACTTTCTGGACTTGAAAAATTACGTTTTAAATTTGACAAACATCATATGTGTGATTCATGGCGCAATTCAAACGGGATAAAAAAAATATCTGTCTCTCACCGTTAACTACCGTACATATTTTTTTCGAAATAAGGTCCCATGGGGTCCACCGGAAGGAGCGTGACTTCAGCTCTCCATGGGCCCAATGGATGCAGAAGATCGCTGGATGATCCGGGTACTTTATCACTCAGGAGTCGAGCCATTTTAGCTTCATGCGCCACGGAGCAACTCTCATAGGAATGAACGGGAGCCCCCGCCATAGCTGTATCCAGTTCTCTTTATACATCCATGTATCACAGGATCAGGTAGCAGCCCATATGTAGCCTGACAAGCAAAACCCGGGGCAAAGACAGTCCAAGAGTCACTCACTGCTGCTAGTTAAGCTCACTGCTCTGAGCGTAATAACTGAAGACGACGCAACATGAGACAGTAAGATGATGTTTACGGAGATCTTAGTGAGTAACTAACTGGGACATCAATTACTACCTGACCCAGGCCCATGGGCCATGGCCAGGGGCCTGGGTCAGGTAGGGGTCAGAGGTTAGGTGGAGGTCAGAGGTCAGCGTACCCAGGAAGGCGTCAACCAGCGTGCTGACTCCTCTCATGGCTCTGAAGAAGATGCTTGGAAGCTGACTGTCTCCTCTTAACGCCTCCTCGTGGGAGGAAGGAGTCGAACCAACAACCACCGGGCAACTGAGGTCCACCGGGTTACTGAAAGAAGAAGATATATTGAAGTTAGAAGATTTAAGACTATTTATTGATGTGGTTGGTCGTTCTGAATGTCAATCAAAAAGCCTTTTGCAAGGCAAAATGGCTCTTGGACACATTGAAGGACGTATTTACAATTAAAAAAGAGGTGATGACTAACCCAACAAAGATATTTTCAAGGTTCAAGGTTCTTTTAATGTTATTGTACAACACAGGGTTGCACAACAAATGAAAATGTAGTGCTTTTATGCTACACAAGAAAAACAAAAAAAGCAGTGCATTCCTGTAGTGTATGTTTTGAATTCGCATCAGGAGGAATGTAAACAGCACCACCAAAAACACTGGTGAATTCTCTTGGCAGATAATATGGCCGTTATCTTAACATTACAAATTTGACATTAGGGACACATTGTTCATCAACTTTGACTACGTTTGAGCTCCAAGCATCATTGATGTCAAGACATAGTCCGCCTCCCCTCGTCCTGCGCTATGTCCGCACAGAACATGGTCAGCCCGTCAAAGTGCAACAGCCCGATCCGGGATGCCACGATGGAGCCAGGTCTCTGCAAGATGTTGGCACAACGGTCTCTATGTCCTGTTACTGGGCCAGCCACAGTCCTATTTCATCCATTCCACTTTCCTGCTACTGGACGTCAGCTAGGAGCAGGCTGGGCAGTGGAATAGCCCTTTGATCCAAGCTGGGCCAGACTTGGCTAAAGGTCCGGCTGGTCTGGCTGGGTGGTCGGAAGATGCCGTGGGCAGTTAATTGTCAGTGATTGGCTGCACTTCAATCCAATCCCCACGCTTCCTTGTCAGATGTTAATGAGTGTACCTCTGTCCTAGGCCATATGTGCTGCAGTAACAAAGGCCAAAAGACAACTAATTGAAACAAAAATGTAGAGAAGTTCATTGAAGCCACTGGATGCAGCATCTGCATGCACCGTCATCCCCTTGGTATGATTTAAATTATTGTGCATGGACATGAATAATGAGGGCAGACCAGGGTCGCCTGTGGTGTGGATAAATATATTATTCAGTGATCTTTTATTGGGCATAAACCTCACGTTTACGTACGTATTGTTGTAAAAATAGACTTGCAGTGTAAAGAAATGTTTCAGTTCGCGTTGCGGTTAGTGAGATTCAGCTGAGACGGAGCCGTGCAGACAGCTGCTGACCACATTATAATGAGAGCAAATCTTTGGGGTAAAAACACATCGGACACCCTCCAGTCTGGAAATGCACGGGGTGGACGGGAATGATTTAAACGTGTTTTTTACCATATTGTAATAAAGGGGCATTTGCGGGGATACAGTGTTTCACGACTTAAAAAGAAAGTGGGACAGGGCCGTAAAGTGGGGTAAAGCGGTTACCTGAGCAGGTGCAGGAACCTGAACCAGGTCTGAGGCACTCGGTGGTCGTCCATGTCTGCAGGGATCAGAGCAGCGTCTTCATCTGGGACTTTAAAGTGAGGGAAGGACGGACCGAAGGTCAACAGCAACAACCTGGACAACAACAACAACAACACAAATATAAACAACGTGATGAGATGATGGACTGAACTACAGGAAGAAGAGTTCTCCTTTCATCACAGAGTTTATTTATTTGTTGGTTTTGTGTGTTGGTTTGTAAACCTGGAGGTCAGGGCGGCTATTACTCGGCTCCACTGCTCCACCACTGCAGGCTGATGTCTCCAGCTGCTCAACATCCGTCTGCCCGTCTGCCACAGAGAGCGAGATGGAAAACACCGAGAGCAAGACAGCAACCACACCTCAAACAGCACCGCCATCGACAGGTGAGACAGCTGCTCCGACACACCGCCTGCAGAGACAGACAGACAGACAGGTGATATATATATATATAAAGAGAGAAAGAGAGAGAGAGAGGTGAGGAGAGAAAGGGGGTGAGGACACGGCTCACCTGTAGTGGTGGGTGGAGACAGCACGGTGTGGTTGATGCGGAGCAGGAAGTTCAGCAGAGTCTCCCAGGTGTCTCTGCTCATCCCAGCACTGTCTCTGGCCAACGACTGAGCTGCACACAACACCTGCTGACAGAGAGACAGGTAGACCGGACTCACCTGGTCTGACCTGACAGGGGGACGAGGAAGATATGAGTTTATTATTTCACCCATAGAACCCCCTTGAACCTCTAATGAACCACTGGAACCTCCTAATGCACCACTGGAACCTCCTAGTGCACCACTGGATCCTCCTAATGCACCACTGGAACCTCCTAGTGCACCACTGGATCCTCCTAATGCACCACTTGAACCCCCTAATGCACCACTGGAACCCCCTAATGCACCACTGGAACCCCCTAATGCACCACTCAAACCTCCTAATGCACCACTTGTTCCACCTCGGGCCTTCAGTGGACCTTGTCATAGATTCTCTTGTCATTAAATGTCATTGGTTCATCAAAGGTCATGAGTTCTGGTCTAGGATCAGTGTCAAGATGACTGTCAGAGGTTCAGTCGAGGTATGACAGTGTACCTGGATAGGAACAAGTTGTCGAGGTGTCGGAGGATCTTCTGGGTGTACAGGTTGGGCTCTCTGCTGATTGGTGGAGGGATGGAGTCTCTCGGGGAAACCAGGGCCATCAGCCAATCAGTGTAGACGTCGACACAGAGTTTGACGGTGTCTCCGTCCAATGGGAGAGTCAAACCGTAACACAACACCTCCATCGTCCACTTCACCTGAAAACACAAACTTAACCAATCACATCTGTTTGCCTGGGGATTACACCATCACACTTAGCTGACGCCCTGAAACATCCTGAACACAGCAAAATAAGAAAAGAGAAAATCCAGGCAGAGGGCTGCAGGGTCTCTGAAGATACAGACACGACCACACACTTCTAGTGGGACATCAGTGATGAGTGACAGGGATTATTTTTGTATCAGTCTATTCATTGTTTTTTAGGAAATTCTTGAATATTATATCTTTAAACTGTGGTGCATTCAGGCTAGTATAGTTATTTTGGTAAACATATGTGTTTCAGAACCTATTAATATAGTATGATTGGTCTTGGATGGGCTAAGTCCACCTGATTTTCTCTGTGCCCACCCTCATTGGGATTTCTGCCTGCGCCACTGGATGACTCACGCACAGACTCACATGGTGACAACAATACCCGCGTCGCTGTCGTGGCTGCTAACAAGTACTCACAAAAAAGTTAAAAAGTAAAACCTTTTTTTTTTTTGGAACCTTTTCAGCACATGCATAGAGGTGTGCAGCCTGCAGCAGGTAGTAGTGACCAAGTGAATGATTTCTAAACTCAACTTCAATTGTTGATCCAACACTGAACACGATTACATATCAACACCTGAGTGTGTGTTTAAGTTTCCATAGAGGTCACACACACACACTCACTGACACACACACACACACACCTGTCTGTCTGTGTGCAGCGGGCTGCGGGTGTCAGGGTTTCCCAGGCCAGCTCCCAGGGGCTTCACCACGGCAACAGCAACATCTCTGCCCACAGAGGGCGGGAAACAACTGAGCACACTCACATGACCCCGCCCACTGGACACTGATTGGTCCATGGCCTGCCAATTACTGCTCACCTGAGAGACAAACGGACAGAGAGACAGTCAGACAGACAGACATACAGTTCTAAGTTAATAAGTAAACAAGTGTTTCTTTTCTGATGTTTAAAAAGGTGTCAGTTGTTTTCTTCAGTAAAGTTAAAGAGTCACTCCGGTGCTTCACTGTGTCTTTTCCATGCAGTAGTTGTTGTTGTGTGAAACAGACTTAGAACACATCTAGCATCTAAAAACACGTGGAAAACACCAGCCGTGCCGCTTTCATCCTTTTATCCAAGGTGCTTTGGAAGTTGCACTCCTGTCGCGCCTGCCGTTACTAAGCAACCAAAACCTGCGTGCTGTGATGACGATGATGGTGAAGTTGTGGTAATTTAGCAGGAAGCCTCACGACTAAACTAAACACAGTCAAAACAAAAAAAATAATTTCCAGCACCGTAAATCCCTCAAAGTAACATTACTGCTCGATTTCTGTGTCAGTCTGGCTGACCTCTAAACAGACTACTGTGATGTTCTCGGACAGAAAGGGTGAAGCCAGTGAAATAGTCCGTGGGACGGATGTAAAGCTCTGGGTAGTCCAGCACGAAAACGATTAACGTCTCCTCCATATATTTATCGAAGGATGATAATTACGGAAGAAAGAAAAGATATCTGCCAGCTGTGATTGGTTGTTCCTCATCACATGACCTGAGGTGTGCTGCACCGTTCCAAAAGTTGAACTATTTTTTATCTCGGAGCGCAGCCATCGTGCCCTGAAAAATAGGCATATGGGAACATTTGCACATCGCGACGGCGCCGCCATTGTATTTTAGCCCTCTAGAGTTGCCTAGACAGATCACACACGCTTGCGCACTGTGACGCTCAGAAAAACAACACAGAACCATGGTCGTTAGTGGACGAGGAGCAGTTTGGACTGAAAAGAAAACTACTAAGATCTTCAGGAATTTGTTTCAGTTGTACAAGTTTTTATTGTTCTTTCATGTCAGCTAGTATTAGCCATGTTTCATGTTGTCCGGAGATGAAGACAAGCATTCGCACGTTATGGGAATATCTGAGAAGACGGCAACAGCGGAAACAGCTGATCAGTCATGTCGGTTAAATGTTCGCTACGTCAGAATTTATTCGGCAAAAGACATTTCAATAATCCATTTAGAATATCAACACTTTTTCGATAAAGGGAAAAACCACCTCAAGCTAGCGTAAAAACTTTTTCCATAATTAGGGACGTTTTATCAAATTTTGCCGTTTCCATACAGCTTTTCCAATGTAACACCTGAAAATGCGCATAAAAATATGTGAATGGAAACACGGCTACTGTCTGCATATCACTGACACACAATATCTCAATAACTTCAGACACACACTGACTTCAGGGATCCTCTCACTTTTCCTGTAGCGCCACCAGTAGGTTCACATTTCACATCACTTTTGGATGGATAACTTTATCTATAGCACCATCACCAGATCAAAATTACAACTTTGTTTAAACTCAGTCCAGCTGAGGCACCATTAAACCAGAGACTGTATATAACAAGTGGACAGTCACCGTGAAGTTTTGAAGCCTTGAATTCGGCATTTTGTCCAGCGCCATCTTGGTTATTTGCAACCAGAAGTAACACGAAAGGATGAAGATAAGTACAATCGGACACTGAATAAGGCATTTTTAGGAGACCAAAAAGGTCATATTTAACTTTGATCTGAAAACACACTGTGAAAGGGTTACAGTGGAAAGACGAAAACACAGACAACTCCCAGACCGTACTTGTCAATCACAAGGTAGCCCCGCCCTAAAGCATCCCCTGCTTTATGGCCTATTTGACTGTAAATGGGACCATAATTTATGAAATGAAAATTATTCTGTATTGAACTCATGTTTACAATGTTTACTGAGGTAATACATCAAGTGAGAAGTAGGATCCCCCCTGCTGGCTATTAGAAAGAATGCAAGTTTAAGGCACTTCAACATTGGCTTCACTTCTCAGACCCAGAGTAGCCCACTGCATTAAACCCAGTCCAGCTGAGACTCCATTAAACCCAGTCCAGCTGAGACTCCATTAAACCCAGTCCAGCTGAGACTCCATTAAACCCAGTCCAGCCGAGACTCCATGAAACCCAGTCCAGCTGAGGCACCATTAAACCCAGTCCAGCTGAGGCACCATTAAACCCAGTCCAGCTGAGACTCCATTAAACCCAGTCCAGCTGAGACTCCCAGAACCAGTGAAGTTAATGTTTTAAATGTTCAAAATGAAATGTCTTACCTGCACAGGTGAGCCAGCTCATGCCAACAGTCAGGTCACTCTGAAAGTCAAAACTCTCAACTTGAACTCACCTGCTGCTGCTGCCTTCAGGGTCAGCTGGGAAACTTTAGTTCCAGTTTAACAGGAGGGGCTGTGCCCAGTGTTCCAGTTTACAATAAACAGACTGAACCACTTTAACTGACAGTGTCAACATGTACCAACATGTACAACGGTTGTACAGACAGACAAGACAGACGAACAGACAGACAGAGGGACAGACAGAGGGACAGACGGACAGACAGACAGACGACCTATCCTAACCAAGCTCTCAGGAAGAGCGCCGGGATTTGAAACAAATTTTACATAGTGTAACTACAACTTCTACGTCTGTCAAACAAAACTTTTTCCCCATAGACTTACATTGGGAAAGTAAGGAGCCCCCCTAGACACCTAAAATTTGTATTAACTCGTTCCCTTGAGTTAGGTAACTCGAACGAGACATATCAGGATATAGAAATGGAATCATTTTTAAAAGTCAATGACTGCACGTTGAGACGACGTCTACGTTGTGACCTAATGTTGTGGAGACATTGAAGACTGCACGTTGAAGACTGCACGTTTAGAGGACGTCTACATTGTGACCTGATGTTGTGGAGACGTTGAAGACTGCACGTTGAAGACTGCACGTTGAGAGGACGTTGCGACCGGACGTCGGTTCAACTTGCATTTTGGCTATATGTTTCAACCCGACGACTTCTAGGTTTAAACGTTGATTCAACATCGAATTTTTTGCTGAGAAACAGTCCGACTTGACGGCAGCTTTTTGTCAGCCTAACATCTCTTGTATCTTTGAAACACTAATGATAGTGTTTCATCTTTCAGTTAAAGCAGTGGTCAACAGCGATTGGCTGAGCCCACAAAAGGTCAGCGGGTCAAAGGTCAACTAATTTGAACTTTCATCATCATTCCTGTCTTCTCAAACAGAAATGATTGAACACCTTAACCTTTTCTCAGGTGTGCAATTATTTTCTCTTTCTTGATTAACTGAAATCAATTTGCAACTACTTTAATAATCGATAATCGTTTCAGATATTTTTTCAACGCGTATCATTTTCTGAAATGTTATTTAACAATTACTGATAAAACAATGGTTACAGTTTCCATTTGAAATGAAAACAGAGTCGAGTTAGAGATCAATCTTTATTTTCTGGTTTTCCCTTTAAAATCAACAAAAACACCAAAAAAAGTTTTCACATTCAAAACATTAGAGACAGGCGCCTGGGTTAGCTCAGTTGGTAGAGCGGGCGTCCATGTAACAAGACTTGGTCCTGACCGCGGCGGCCCGGGTTCGAATCCGGCCTGTGGCCCTTTCCGCATCCACTCTCTCTCTCCCCCCTTTCAAGACTCTATCCACTGTCCTGTCATAAAAAAAATGGAAAATGCCCCCAAAAAAATAACTTTAAAAAAAAACAAAAAAACATTAGAGACAGACGGCAGTGCTCGTTTCCACGGCAACGTGTCACCAGTACAGTGGACCGAGAGAAGCAATGTGATTGGTTGAGGTTGAGACGTTTTATTTCCTGCAACAATGATCTGGTTGCCAGGCAACACAGATGGGCTGGCAGTGAGAAAAAAAAATAATCAAATCAAAGTGCGGCAGCCTGAAGAGTCCAAACAGAGCGGAGGTCAGTAGGGTTGTTTCTTAATGAATCTGGAGAACATGGCGAAGGCAGCAATTGGTTTATCCGATGGAACCATGTGACCAGAACCCTGCAGGAAGAATGAGGTCAAAGGTCAGCAGCAGATTTTAAATAACAAATCTTTTTAAATCAACCTTTATTTACAGAGAGGTCTCTAATAGCAGGGCTATCACTTCAGTTGTTCCACACAATGAACAACTACTTCTTTTAGATCAGTTCTGCAGTGATACCACTGTGGCAGCTACAGGGCAAGTCATAATAATAATAATAATAATAATAATAATAATAAATTCACAAGTCAGCAGTGGAGGAAAATATCAGCACAGAACAGACCACAAAAACAAACTGTAGCTGGGCTGAGTTCACATCTGTATACCCATACTAACATACTATCTAGTATACTGGAAACACATTTAGTATGTCCCAATACATAGTATGTCAAATGCATTAAGCCAGAAATACCAGGATGTCCTACTAGATCTGGTTGCATTTCGTAGGGCTGTCAAAGTTAAAGCTTCAGTAAGCAACAAGTTTTTTGCATCATTGGGCAAAAAATCCATAATAACCTTTCAGCATATTGTAATTCAAGTGTTCTGAGAGAAAACTAGACTTCTGCATCTCCTCATGGCTCTGTTATCAGGCTTTAAAAAAATCTAGCGCAAGACGGGAGACTTTGACCAATCACAGGTCATTTCAGAGAGACAGCGTTCCTATTGGCTGTGCTCCAGCTGGTGGACGGTGCTTGGTATTTCTTCAACTGATCTCAACATGGCTGCCGGGTCACAAACTTTCTAATTTTACAGCTAAACAGTACACTACAAGATGATTCTGAGAACATTTGAGGAGAGAAATCGGCATTGACGTAACAGAATATTGATTCATGTTTGATCAGCGCTGCCTAGTTTGACCGATTGATCGGAGTTTGTGAGTGATTGACTCGTGGCTCTCATGGACAGAAGCTGGACGGCAGACTCCGAGGGTTTTTATGTGTGATTAATTTACGACTAAATATGGACTAATTTAAAATCGATTGACAGCCTCAATTTTTCAGTATGCAAACCAGCATGCTTTTCTGACCCCATACCCCAGACCCATGTCCGCCCGTGACCCAGCCTCCTTTCCATAGGCCTTGATCATATTCAGACAGATGGCAGCAGCACAAAGATGACATCACAGGGTCACTGAGGGTCAGCTGATGAAGATGAAAAGTGTTTACCTTGACAGTGAGGAAGGCGATGTTGTCAAACTCTTTGACGAAGCCTCCGACCTGCCGACCGTCCTGATCATCGTAGAGCCACGGACGTCTCTGGACCTCCACCTGAGAGACACGCTGAGATTAACACACCTGGAGAATACCTGATGTCACCGACTACTGCCCGATGTCACTGATATAAACGACTCATTCTAAGGTAACGAAAACACAACGATTCTTATCAGGTGATTTATTCACTAAAGAAAACATACTTGTTAATGTTATATTCCATTTCTACCAATAGATCCCCCTAATTGTTACACACTGGTCCTTTAATAACAAACCGTTTTAAAAGTTTTTACACAACTCTAATTATTGATTAATAAGTTCGATATGACATTACCTGCTGGTGCAGAGACTCGACGAACCACTCGTCCCCCATGAAGTTACAGGCCATGTCCACGTCCCCGTTGTACACCAGGACCCGGTACTTCTGCACAGAGCACAACAACTCAACAAGGACACACACCTGGATAAACAAGCCACGCCCACCTGGACACATCAGCCAATCACCAAAGGAGCTCCCATTCAGTCAGGACTCATTTCTGGTTTTGTACAAGATGATATAATATTAATATAATTTTATTGGATTATTTTTAATATTCATTTGATCTCAACTGGTTAAAATCATTACTGGCACCATTTAACACTTCCTGTAGATGTTTCACATTGAAATCCTCGGGCGCCTGGGTTAGCTCAGTTGGTAGAGCGGGCGTCCATGTATTAAGGCTTGGTCCTGACCACGGCGGCCCGGGTTCGAATCCGGCCTGTGGCCCTTTCCGCATCCACTCTCTCTCTCCCCCCTTTCAAGACTCTATCCACTGTCCTGTCATAAAAATGGAAAATGCCCCCAAAAAAATAACTTTTAAAAAAAAAAAAAAAAGCCTTCCAGTGGTACAAAGGCCATAATCCCTCCTGTTCCTGCTTTTAGATCTTCATTTTGTAGGTTTGTAACGTTTTGTATTTATAGTCTTTTATATTTGTCTTGTACATTTTTGTATCCACGAGGAGTGAGTACTTTATTCTGTAAAAAGATGACAAATTCTACTTCAGGTCAGTCACCAACTGGTAATAACAAACGCATCGGAACAATGGGTATTTTTCCTGTTCGTCCCATTCTGAATGCAGCATCATGCAGTCATGTTGAACACATGTAGCCTGTATGGTTTTCAGACATACAGAAGAACATGGTTAAACAACAATTATTGGAGTACAAAACAAATTAATTAGCCCGATAACATTTTATTAAATCAGGATGTGATCGAACAGGATTGTAAATATTTATAAAACTTGTCACTTCCTGTCGCTTGACACTTTCCAGGTGAGAAGCCGTTCGTCTCCAAGAGGATTCACCTGTACTGTTGGAGTCAGTGCTGTGGAAATGTACTAAATCTAACATGCCAGGCTTGAGGTTATTTAATGAGGAAGTTAAAGTCTGGGTAAAGAAAAATCCGACGCTTTGTCCACACAGGGAACGCCAGCAGCGCGTGGCGGCTGCCTCGCTGAACGGCTGCCTCGCTGATCGGCTGCGTTTCTGCTGCCAGCCCTTTCTTTCTACACAGAGTTTGCCTTCATAATGGCCATTTCATTTCATTAGTAATGTCATTTATATTTAATATATTATGGATATTATTATATATTTTAGACAGAAAAAGGTTAAGAAACGTGTGGTGATTTGTAAATAATAGTAATAATCCACAATTAAAACCCCATACTTTATTCATTCATGGAGCTCTGAAAGTCACTGCATGTTCTACAACACTGTCCAGCACATATTTCAGAATAGAAGCCTTGTGTTAACGAATGAAGTATTCTGTCCACAGAAAAAAATGCTTGAGGGCTTTTATTTTGAAAAGAAAGCAGGAAGTGTTGATTTAAAAAATAAATCTTTACTTTTTTTCATGTCCATGACATATTCTACAGATATAGACATTGAAAGTGTAGTAATGTTGCCGATATGATGTCAATATACTGTCAAACGATTACTTTCACTGTCTGTTGTTGCTGTGAACCGCTCACGGCTTGCGGTAAAAATAGGCGAGACCTCAAATCTCTAGAAGACATGCAGCTGACACGCAGCCGAGACACCCGTCTCACGCGCGCAGTGTAGCAGCTCTAACCTGTTAGCACGGACGCCGAAATAAAAAAAAACAGGTTCCGCAGCCGCCACGCGCTGCTGATGTTCCCAGTGTGGACACGCCATGATGCTAGTTAATGATGTGCTAACGTACTCTGCTAATGTTAGCTCCACAGGTTTCTGCGTAGAAACGTAACATTTTAGAAACGTTTATCTCCTTCCAACCTCTCCAAGTATCACTATTACACAACGTTTAACCATGAGTAGCTCGAAATCCACTAAACCAGCATGAAAATTAAGAAAATCTGAAACAATTGCATGAGAGTCTTTGGAGCACAGACGTATAGTCGTTGGACCATGTTCAGAGCTGGCCGATGCTACACTATGATTGGCCAGTCTGTGTTTGAGGGGCGGGACTTATCGAAGGATCAATTGGGCGTGGCTACAGCGTGTTTCACTTGCTCTGAAGTGTTTCAGAGCAAGACAATACGGTTTATTTTTCCATGATTTTGAAACCTAATTTTATATAATTGGTGATTTTTTTTAATCATTCAAATTTGGCTGGGTGGTTAATAGCACATTACTGTGGTGTGACAAACTCAGAACACAAATATTTTTGTTTTACCCGGACTTTAAAAACACCAAAACTGTGAATGAAGTCTGTTGTACTGGAGAACAGCTGTGCTCTTTGTGATTTTAAGATGAAGGAGAACAGGTGTGTTGTGTTCACTGACCAGACCAGCGAGCAGCTTCAGGTACTGTTTCCTGACGTCCTGGTAGACACGACCGTAATTCAGATTCACCTCAGAGCTGCAACACAAGGCAGAAATCAGAGGTCTGTTTACAACTTTATTGAAACATCTGAATGACATAACAATATATTAAAAAACAGATCACAAAACATCACAATGTCTTCAAAGGTCATGGAGATCCAAGTTGTCGGAGTGATTAAAAAGGTGTGTAGTGTTCAGGTGTGTTACCTGCAGATGACCCAGTCCAGGGCCTTGGGGCTGATGTGCACAGCAGCTTTGACGTACGCGTTGTTCAGGTAGAGTGAAGAGGGGGTGGAGTTAGTGCAGGGGGGGTCCAGACGGACGTTCAGGTTTAGAGACACCAGACCTCGTAACTTCTACTCAAACAGAGTCAGAGGAGAACCTGGTTTCTATCTATCCGTCAGGTGCGGGAACTTTAATGTAAAGACATCAGCTGACTTTATACACACCTGGTTCCACAGCTGAGTCCACTGATGGTTGATGAACGAGTTCCCAAGATCTCTCATCACCAGCTCACCTCGCTCAATACTGACAATCAATAACAGGAAGTCAACCTCTCTGTGGTCGCACTACACCTGCTGCAGGTGATCTAGCAGCGGCTACGGACTCCATGTTTAAGATGGTGTCATTTTAAACATTTACATGTATTCCCTATGATGAGTCACAGCTTACCTGACTCTCTCGCGGACTCCACCTGGACAGGGAGCGTACAGGTTGTACATATTCAATCCCGAACTGTAGACGATGACCTGAACCTCACCCAGCTGCAGAAGAAACCCAACACATGAGACAAACTGGTTTCACCTGATAAACCAGATTCAATCCTCATAAACCAGGTTCAGACCGGCTGAAGAAATAAACCAGGTATCATAAACCACTTGTTGGGACTCACGCTCTCGGAGCAGTTCTGGTCCTGGTTGTTGTAGAAGTTACACTTCCCGGCGCTGCAGCAGAACTTCTGCAGGTCGGTCCACAGCCGACTTCCCAGCAGGCCGTGGTAGTAGGCGAAGTACACCAGAGAGTTATCGTTCATCTCGTAACTCGACATCCCGTTTCCCACGGCGATGCCCTGCAGGACAGGTGAGACACAGCTAATGTTAGCATCCTACAAGACAGTGATTGGACACTTATTCTGACTTTACCCTGTGGCATTACCTTATCATGCCAGGTCCAACAATAACGGGATATTATCAATATTATCATGTCACTGCAGTAGTACAATGTCTCCAGGTTGAGGCTGGTGTCCGGTCGGGTCTAGAAGGTAACCCACAATTTGGGAAACCCTCGCGAGATAGTTAAGGTTAGGCATTGACCTGAAATGGTTAATGTTTGGTCATCAGGCAGCGAGTCTCAAGAGTTTTTGCACGTTTTTTTCAATTTGTGGGTTACCTTCTAGACACGACCCTGGAGTCCTCCATCACTCTGTACTATAGTATTAGTGTACTGCAGTATTTGTGTGTACCTGCAGGTTGAGGCTGGCGTCCTCCATCACTCTCTCGGCGAGCGTCGGGATGTAGATTCCTCCGTAACTCTCTCCGGTCAGGAAGAGTTCGTTCTTGCTGAACTCTGGAAACAGACGGAAGAACTCCTTCAGAGCCAGGTAGTTGTTCATCGACACCTGAGGAGAAGAAAAAACACCTTGAACACACCTGACAGTGAACACTTGTGAGCCAATCGTGAGCCGAGTTTCAGGAGCGTCACTGACCTCGGTGTCGTTGGTGACGTAATTCTTGTCGTCAGAGTACGAGAAGCCGACCCCTGCTGGAGACTCCAGGTACAACACGTTGGCAATCTGCTCAGAAACAGTGAACCAATCAGCTTCTATGAATCACAACTACAGCAACCAATGAGCCGTCTGGTAGTTTGGTCACGCGGTTAGTCTGGATGCAATTCCTGGCCGCGTGACAGCGTGCAGATTGGCAGCTGGTTAACTGACCTTGTTCCAGGAGTACGGGTTGTACAGCAGTGTCACGCCGTCGTCCTGGATCTGAAACAGAGGTCAGAGGTCAGCAGGTGTCGCTGTGACATCCCAGGTGGGCAAAGTCTTAGGTTACCTACCAGGTAGGGTCCATGTTCTGTCAGCAGTCCGTCCAGAGAGCTGCAGCCGGGGCCGCCATTCAACCACAACACCATCGGGTCAGACGACGGGTTATTCTGGGACTCCACGAACCTGAAAACAACAATGCACTCAGGTGATGTCGACAATCAAGTGAGGGTGTACTCCGGTGTAGGCAGGCGATGAGTGATGCTCAGGTAGAAAAATCAGGCGACTACGACAACGGGTGTCTTCAGGTTAACTTTTTTGTGTTCACAGATAACACACCGTTTGTTACAGCGCTGGTATGTTTGGATTCAGGTGAACGGACAAAAGCAACAAGTATCTGAGATTATTAAGTGTAATGATGCAGGTGTCTTACAGGTGTACGTATCTCAGGTACTGACCAGTAATGCAGGTGTTTTCCATCGGCCACGCTCAGGTATCCAGAGTAATGCCTGAAGCTCGGCTGTTTCTGCAGACCGGGCAGGTAAGTCACCTCGTCTGCAGCCGGAGCCGCGTCACCGCCGAGCAGCGAGAACAGGAAGTAACACAACACCGCCACCTGCATCTGAAATAGAACAGGAAGTGACATCATCAACACAACTGACATTGTTACTTGCACAGAATCAGCTATTATCAGCTGTTGAACCAGCTGTTATCTGTTGCATCTAACTGGCTTCTAACGAAGAGTTCTGTCTCTTCCATGTGAATAGATCACTTTAAACACTTTATTCAAACTTTATTAACACATCAATCAGTGCAGGAAAAAACATCCAAAGCAGGCAGCGAGAGGAACCAACAGGAGGCATTCAATGACAAATCTATACACTTTAATACGGAGTAAACCTTTATAAATGCACCATTAAAACAGCAGGCAGCTGGTTATAGTCACATTCAATTATCTTCAAGTTCTAAAAACACACAGCAGAGGGCGCCACAGGATTATGGGAACCAGGTCAACATGTACTACTTTGAGGCTGTGCTTGGCTGGTTTTCTATGAGCTGTCAATTAAAGCTGCAGTAGTCAGAATATTTTTGGCATCATTGGGCAACAATTCCATAATAACCTTTCAGCATATTGTAATTCAAGTGCTCTGAGAGAAAACTAGACTTCTGCACCTCCTCATGGCTCTGTTTTCAGGCTTTAGAAAATCTAGCCCGTGACGGGAGACTTTGACCAATCACAGGTCATTTCAGAGAGAGAGAGCGTTCCTATTGGCTGTTCATTCAACAGAGGCAGCTGTCAATCAATTGCAAACTGTAATGCCTATTTCTCTCCTCAAATGTTTTCAGAATCATCATGTAGTGTACTGTTTAGCTGTAAAATGAGAAAGTTTGCTCCGGCTGGTGGGCGGTGCTTGGTATTTCCTCAACTGATCTCAACATGACTGCCGGGTCACAAACTTTCTCATTTTACAGCTAAACAGTACACTACAAGATGATTCTGAGAACATTTGAGGAGAGAAATAGTCATTACAGTAACAGAATAATGATTAATATTTGATCAGCGCTGCCTAGTTTAATCGTTTGATCAGAGTTTGCGAGTGATTGACAGCTGCTCAGAGACGGCAAGGCTCGAGCTCGGCTCTGATTTGTTGTTTTCCTCCAGTCTGTGAAATCTTGCAGATGCCATTAGGATCACCGGAGGACACCGAGGCACATGATTGTTTTCAGATTACCCATCTTGTGCACTACTGTCAGGATATAGTGACCGTTTTATAAAAAATTACTTTTTTAAAAATCATACTTGCTCCAACTGTACCCACTGCTGCTTTAAATGACTGTTTTCTCCTACCGAGAAAATAAATGTTAAAAATTATGGTATTTGTGATGAAGTTTGGTAGATAACATGACATGTGTGTAGAAGAGGAGCCGAGAGTTTAACCTAAATCTATCAGTTTGACTCCTGCCAACTGTTCACTTCTCAACAACCACAGAGACCGGATGACAGACAAACACTGAGGTTACTTTCTGTACACTGGTTCAAACCCAGAAGTGGTTATCTCAGGCTAACTGCACTGCTCACACAGGGAATCAGGTTTAATGATGTGTGGTGACAGGTGACAGGTGACAGGTGACAGGTGACAGGTGACAGGTGACAGGTGACAGGTGACAGGTGACAGCAGGCGGAACAGGAGCATGAGAGTTTATTTGTTACGACATAACGAGCAGCTACCAGCAGAACTTGAAAATGTTTGGAAACCTTTGTTGGAGTTTCTTGGACGTCAAGGGGCACAGTCACATTTAATCTGTTGTGTGTTGTGTGTTGTTGTTTTTTTTGGAGGTATTATTTATTTTGTCTTATATTTTATTTCATTTATTTTCTTTGTTAGATATGTGAAATACATGAAATGTCATGTCTCTTTCTTTGAAATTCTGACTAAACATTTCATTGTATAATTTAATTATTAATATTGTAAGTCTGTCTGTATGTGTATATATGTTAAATTCAATAAAAAAATAATAACTACAAACACAGCAGAGGACACCACACAGGACAGGCTGATGGAAACAGCTCTAAAACATGAGGCTAATATCTTAAGGAAGTAACACTTGTGGTTGAGTTTCTATGAGCCGAATTTATCTAAAGAAGGTACCGATCCATAATATGTCTCAGTCTGGATTTATAAAGTGATCCTTTTCACCCAGGGAGGAAATACATATTTAATTTGGGTATTTTTGAATGAAGTCTGGTATGGTGAGGATAAGCAGGCAGAACAGGAGCAGTTAATGTAACCGGTTGTTCCTGTCAGTAATCAGGTCTACTGCCTAATTATAAAAGGCAGAAGTGAGTAAACATGTGGACTATAAAACCGCAGTCATGCGGACAGAACAGGAGGCAACACATCCAGCAGAGGAGAAGAACACATGATGTTGGGAGGAAGTCACGTTTGTGATTGCATCTATAAATGCTGCCGAATTTATCACAAAATGTTTCAGATTCAGAATCTTTTTTAACAATTGTTTAATTAAATAATTGCTTCCACCCAGTGGGGAAATGGATATTATTTCAGTTCTTCCTGAATGAAGTTGGACACATGAGGACAGGAGCAGAGTTTCTCTGTCAGACTGACTGTTCACAGTGTTAGTTTACTCTAGTTTCAGACTGTTTACACTGTTTCTGTTCACATGTTGACCCGGAAGCAGGTTAGCTCAGGCTAACTGCTAACACACAGACAACAACACAGTGTGACTGAGAGAACTGAGTAGAAGCCAGACTGAGATCTGAACGGAGACTGTTTCAGTCAGAGACACACTCACCTCTGCTGTCTCTCTGTCGTCTCCTGGTTTCAGTAGCAACTAGTCTCTCGGTCAGCAGGTGAAGTGGATGGCGTTGATCAGTGACTGACTGCAGCTGAAGACTACGGAGAATCTCAACAAGTCACATGACAGCAGCCGGTCACATGACACCCCACCCATCAGACTGATCACGTGATCATGATGCTATAACCAAGGCTTATTGAGCCGAGTCTAGAAGCAAAGAGACGAAACTCTGGTGCTTTTTTGACAACAGCCGCTAGATGGCGCTGCCGCCATTTTGGACTGAAAACACCAATGAGTCTGTGTCCATGGATGTATAAAGAGACTTCTGTGAATCAGAGGATATAAATCAACTTCCCAGTAGGAACACTAGAATATCCCTCATTTAAATCATGATGTCCTAAAAGTAGTATAATGAACTAACAGCTGAATCCAGAGTTATTTTCCTCGCCATAATGAACGGTCATCAGACCCACGGGACCGCACCGCCCTGCACGCTCATATGACATATCTGGTTCTGCCAGCTTCCTGCTAGCTGTATGCGGCTGTAATAATGGATATATTGGCTGTAATTCATCACTTTTATTATCTTCTAATACACCCATGGGCTGTATGCTGTCAGCCTGTACCGTGGTGGATGTATTAACATCTCTGTTCCCAAACGACCGGCTATCGGCCAGTAGCTAGTAGAGCTAGTAGCATGATGTCAACAGAATTTAATGGGGTTGTAGGTTATTTACTAACACGCAGGGCAAAAGCACAGGACTCAACCTCTTCTACATCCATGGTCTGTGGTCTACTGGACCCTCTTCTACATCCATGGTCTGTGGTCTATTGGACCCTCTTCTACATCCATGGTCTGTGGTCTATTGGACCCTCTTCTACATCCATGGTCTGTGGTCTACTGGACCCTCTTCTACATCCATGGTCTGTGGTCTATTGGACCCTCTTCTACATCCATGGTCTGTGGTCTACTGGACCTTCTTCTAAATCCATGGTCTGTGGTCTACTGGACCTTCTTCTAAATCCATGGTCTGTGGTCTACTGGACTCCATTTTGGATCCTTGACATGAAAAAGTTTGAGATTTCTCTCAAAATCTGTTTGCTGGATTTTTCTAACTTCAATTTATGTACATCGCTCACTTTATGCTCTTCTGGGAAGCGGCCAGGTTGTTTAATAAGTAATAGTATGCATATTTGTAATATCTTTATTGTTCAACACAGGCGATTTTGGTAGAGGCAATAGACTAGAAATAATTTTTACGTTTGTACTGCACTTTGTAGGGCGGACGTTTTACTGGTGTCTGGTAGTCGCCTCCGGTCTAAAATTGAGGAAGCGTAGCTCAGCTTCTAGGCAGTGATGTTGCAATGGAACGAACAATTGACTTTCACTTCTTAGCAAGAACGTCTTGTTTTGCCTGTGACTCAAACCTACATCGTATGTGCGCTGAGGGTGTAGCAAGTAAAAAGTTAAATTCTGCAGCACAACCAAAAGGTTATAAAAAGTAGCCGATCGTCAACTGCATTTCCGTTGTAAAGACATGCATGCATCATCTTTTTCCTAGTCTGAGGATTTTACCAATTATCTGTTTGCAACATTATTTTGGATGAATGAATGGACAAGTGTGTATTTGACAGTGTCACTAACATGTAAGGTAGGGCGGTGCACTTTGCCTGGAGCAGATGACCATGTAGAGCAATCCGGTATGAACTGCAGCCTTGTAGCCAAAGTAGAAAAAGACGTTGGAAACAACATTCAGAAGCCTGATGGTTCTGCTCACAGTAAATACTTTTACATACGTTGGTACCTCATTATTTGACACCATGGCCACGTTTAATATGAACGTCTGACATTGTAACGTTAAATGACAGAAAATAAGAAAATAAGGTAAAGCATTATAGGTCCCTTTAAAGTGGTAATCCTTAAGATTTCAGTCCTGGTTGATTGAGAATTTCTATTTGAATGAACATAATTAAATTGTGCTCAGAGTTTAGCAGTCTGGAGTCTTTTTTTTTTTATACATGAGCATAGAAATAGAATAAAATATATTTCTATGTACATGAGCTTCAAGTTGCAGTATTGTGTGCATTGTTCCGTTTTTTATGTGTATGCAATGGAGAAAAAATGTAATACAACATTCTTTTTCCGGGAATGTCCCCACAGACGCCCAGTTCGTAATACTCAAATACTGCAAATATATTAATATTGCAATACTTTCAAATTAGTGGTCCATAGGCTCAATCACCTTTGTGTTATCTCCTTCAGCAATAGCAACTTAACAGACATTTATTAAAATGAAAATCTTTGACATTACTTTTAAGTCCCTAATATTAATGAGTTAATCTGAGCTGTGATTGGCCGTTACTCCAGACTTGTATTGAACTGGTTACCATAGAAACTGAACAGACAGCCAAGCTGAAATCAAACCATCCTGAAACTTTATTAAAAAACAGAAGATAAAAAAAAAAAAAATTCTATACAACAGTTGAGTCTGAGAGGGGCGGTGCTTCCTCAGGGCCGAGGGGGCGGTCTCATCCCAGAAGGAGGAGGTCCTAAAACAGCAGAGCAGAGAGGTCACATGGTCTGTTTACAGTGAATGACGTGATTAATGATGCGGCAATCTCATTGGCTCCTCAGACTGCCTACAAAAGCCGTCTCAGTGGACACAACTTACCTCTCATGCCGGGGGGTGGCGGCCTCATGCCTGGTGGGAGCATCCCCATTGGAGCTCCTCGACCCGGCGGCATCCCCATCGGAGGACCCATCGGGGGCCGCATGCCAGGGGGTGGACCCATCATACCTGCATGGGGAGAACATAGGAGGAGTCAGGTCATGGTTCAACGTAATTTTTTTTTACCAATTCATTAGTTAATGGTCAACCAAGTTAATAGTCATGTTTAATCAAATTAAGTTGCTTTTTATTTTGCCAATCTAATGGTCTGCCTGTGAAGAACGAGAGCCGTTCAGCAGATGCTCAGCAGGCAGAGAGAGAGAGAGAGACAGCGAGGGAAAAACAAAGTGTAGAGCCGGCTTATTTCACATCGAACTCTGAATGAAGGGTTTTATTTTGACCAAACCAAAGTTTCTGATTGTTGGAACAGTGGAATAGCTAATCAAGATGTTTTTATTTTGTTTGTGTCGAGTTTGAATGAAGTGCATTATACGATGAGTTAACAAGGCAATTAAGGTAGTGTAGTTTCTTTGGTGAAGGAGAGAAACTTCAATTGAGAAGGGAATGGGTGTAAAGCCTCGGCCACACAGGGAACGCCAGGAGCGTGTGGCTGCTGTTGTTTTTTATTTCGTTGTCCGTGTTAATCGGGTTAGAGCAGCCACACCGCCCGCGTGAGACACGTGGTTTGGCTGCGTGTCAGCTGCGTCTCTTCTAGAGATTCAAGGTCTCGCCTATTTTTAACTCGAGCCGTGCACGGTTCACAGCAACAACAGACAGTGAAGGTGATCTATTGACTGTATATTATCATCATATCAGCAACATTACTACAGTTTCAATGTCTGTATATGTAGAAAATGTTATGGAGATGGAAAAAGTAAAGACTTATTTTTAAATTAACACTTCCTGCTTTCATTTCAAAATAAAAGCCCTCAAGCGTTTTTTCTTTGGACAGAATTCCTTCATTTGTTAAAACAAGGCTTTTATTCTGAAATATGTGCAGGACAGTGTTGTAGAACATGCAGTGATTTGCAGAGCTCCATGAATGAATAAAGTACAGGGTTTTAATTGTGGATTATTACTATTATTTACAAATTACCACACGTTTAACCTTTTACTGTCTAAAATAAATATAAATGACATTTAGAATGAAATGAAAGGGCCATTATAAAAGGGCCATTATGAAAGGCAAACTATGTAGAAAGAAAGGGCTGGCAGCAGCAGCAGCAGAAACGCAGCTGGTGTGAACATCCGACATGCCAATCACGCAGCCGCCCCCTAATGCTTCATCCACAGTCTTGTCACAGCAGTTGAAAGCACAGTGCTATCACCAAAACATGACATCACATGTCCACTCACCAGGAGGGGGGGCTCCTCTGCCCATTGGGGGTGGGGCTCCTCGTCCAGGTGGGTACTGTGTGGGAGCGCCGGCAATACTTGCTCCTGCTGCTGCCGCGGCAACCGTCCCTCGGCCCTGCGGAGTCATCACCTGGAAAAACACAGGAAGCAGTCATCACCTGAGCACGCGCACACACACCTGAGCACAGAGCTGTTGTTGCCATAGTTACCTGCTGCGAAGGTCCACCCACGCCTCTTACAGGCCCGGCAAGCCCGGCCGGAGCCTGAGGCATCGGAGCTCCTGCAGGGACACCACGGCCCGCTGCCCGACCAACACCTGGACCACCAGCCACGCCCGCCAACGGGACACGAGCTATACCCGTCTGTAGGGTAACGAACGGAACACAGTAGTTTAGCAAATATGAAATAAAGTTTATTTGAACAAATTTATCTACGTTGAGAAACTTATAATTAAAAGACCCAAATTATCAGTTTTTAATCATAGACTACGTGTGTGTGTGTGTGTGTGTACACACACACACAAAATCGAGGTCCCGCCCACACACACGCCTGAGCCAATCACGAGTCGAGCATGGCCGCAGCTTGCTAGCGTGAGGCACCTAGCTGCTACGTTAGCACCGTGGTAAAGGCGACCATGGTGCTAACGTAGCAGCTAGGTGGCTAGAAAGACAACATCTAACCATAGTATCTATCCATCTTATGATCAAATTGACACATGTTCTATTACACAGACTGGTGACGTTATGGAAATTTAAAGGTTATATCTCCTCTTTTGTACAATTTACGAGCCTCCGGCTGCTACTACTTCACTCAGAGCAGCTGTCAATCACAGCTGCCCATCAGGACGTCACACCACCTTTTTATGGCATCGAATAACTAATTAAAACCAAACTTATCAAACATTTTTTTTGTGAAAAATGTATTTGACGTGTACTTTGACTTTTTAGTGTGAACCATGTCCCATCCACTAACATGGAGATGGGATTTATCACCTATACTGCAGCCAGCCACCAGGGGGCGATCCAGAGGTTTTGGCTTCACTTTTGGGGAGCTGACATGTCGTCCATCTTTATATACTACAGTCTATGGTTTTTACACAACAGTTCTGATGACATCACCACAGGTCTGTCTCCTATTGGCTGCAGGGTTCCACTTACATCTTTAGGGGGCGGGCCCTCAACAGTCATAGAGACCAGGTTCTCCCCCCTCAGCAGGACCAGACCCAGAACCCTCTTCTCCTCTCGCTCCGGCTGCTTTGAGTTCTTCGGCCTGAAGGACGACAAAAACGCATTCATTATCCAGCATGCCTCAGTGCTGCCCAGAGGTCACATTAACCTAATATTTTCAGGTCATTGTCATTGAATTTCTTTTAACAATGACTATGAATAACGGTTTTGCCGGTCCATTCTACAAGGTTTGCTTTTCTGGCAACCAGCTGAACAGACATTGATCACTATGACACATTCTGGCATATTATTGTGTATATATTTATATCGGAAGCTATGGACCAACGACCACTAGTGTCTGATGGGCCGTGTGCAATTTACTGCTGAGCCGGGGGCTGCAACAAGAAGGAGATCCAATTTCATTTTCTTGCTTGCCACCTGTTAATTTAAGTGAAGGGAGTTAGCTCAGAAGTTAGCGACAACTTCTGCCCTGGCTCACTTAAGGTGGCCTGACCTTTAATGTGGACCAGCTATTCTAATTTTAGTTTTGTCGGAGTGGCTGCTGAGCCAAGTATGACACCTAGTGGTTACAGTTGGTATACATGCCCAGTGTTGTGGCTTAATATCAAACCATACTCTTAACAATGACCGTACAGTTGTCCCCCCCATTCTTTATAACAAACACTGAGCTCTCAGCTCATGACGTGTTTTGAAGACGCAACCGTGTTTCCCTGATATTAATTCTGCTGTGCCTGGGCCGTATATTGGTAGGAAAAACCCTGGAAGGTGCTGATCAGCTGGAGGTCCCAGAATTCTGTTGACCTTTGACCTGAAGTGTTGGACCTACTTGATCTTCCTGAACTCGTCACAGTCACACAGGATCAGGTTCATGTGTTTGTCGAAGGCCTTGAAGGTGCCGATGAAGATTCGCCCGTCCTGCAGGATGCACCTCATCCTGAAGTCAATGTGCTGCAGCATCTTGCTGCTCTTACCCACCGTCTGAGAAACAATCAGAGACAGACATTACTAGGACATCAACACCACCACACACTGTTCCAGGGGCACATTCAATCTGAAAACGGTGTGCACTGTTTCGCTACGGTTTCCGGGTTAAACGAAATGTTTCCTAGAAGCGGTTTGAAGCGGGCTTTGAGGTTTGGATGTATTTTTTAGCACTTTTATTAGTAAAGAAATGTTAAACGTTACTCCGGTTCACTCTCCCTGTGTATAACATTAACGCCATCGACATGCGCCAGCTTGG
>NC_051269.1:8457058-8465476 GCF_015220745.1 Sebastes umbrosus
TATAGTTAATCAAATGAGAAACAGTTTTTAATAAGACTATCTTTAAATTGTCCACAAACAGTTATGGCCCATGTCAGAAAAGGAGAACAACATTAACAGCAATAGAAACAGTGTAAGTACAAATAACTTAAATGCACAACATACAGGGAAATAAAATAAACACAAGATAAACAATTGGGTTTTATTACAGTAATAAAGTGCACAGAACATCGTTTTCTTTGTTTTCATTATTTCATAACTTAAACTTATATAACTCATAAATCTTCTCAGTCTAAAATATAAACTGAGCTAAACATAAAGCTCAACTGAAGCAAAGTTCTTCCTTTTTATTTTGGAAGAATGAAACCAAATGTGATATAATTCCTTGAAATATGAAACTACAGCTAATAAGATACAACAATTACAACAGTAATAAGATATAAGGAGCACGGCTCTTCAAAAAAATATACATTATTAATTATAAAATTATATATAAAATAATAAGCATAATATAAAATCATTTTACTAATTTAATAGTCGCTTTACAAACTAAAGAAATAGAAACATATCATATCCAGTTGAAATATTTATTTATTTACTTATTTATACAACTTCAGATAAACTTTAGAATATGTTTTCACACTTTCTGATCATTTATTTGTATTCTACCTGTTTCTCTTTGATGATGTCACACTCTGGTGTCTTTTATCATATTAATTATAAAATGATATATAAAACAATAAACATAATATAAAATAATTTCACAAATGTAATAGTCGTTTAACAAACTAAAAAAAATAGAAGCAGATCATATCCAGTTGACATATTTATTTATTTATATAACTTCAGATAAACTTTAGAATATGTTTTCACACTTTATGATCATTTATTTGTATTATACCTGTTTTTCTTTGATGATGTCACACTCTGGTGTCTTTGAGGAGAATAGCCTACTTACTGTAAATAAACATTAAATGTATGTTTTATTTTCTATGAATAATAGTTCTTCTCAGGTGAGCAGGTATGTGTTTTTTTATTTACTATAGATATAAAATAAAACAAAACTGATTTATTGTCAGTGTGATAAACAGATCAGTGTGTTTACATGTCAACTGATCAGGTTATTGATCAGGTTATTGATCCTCTCTGCTCTTCATCATCAGTCTGAAATTTCCCATCATCCCGCTGCGGGCCGGTTGCCATGGTAACCCGGGCTCCCGCCGCCGGCCGCGCGCCGCAGTGAGCAGCAGAGAGACGGAGGAGAGAGACGGTGAGTCACCGAGACACCGAGACCAGCCCCGGTCAGCGACCGACCACCGGCTACCGGCAGCCAGCGACCGACCGAGCAGAGCAGAGACACCGACAGACCTCCGGTTAGCCCGGTAGCCTCCCCGCTGCTGCTTCTGCTGCGGAGGAGCGCGACGACCGCGGACTGTTAATGAGACTGATGACGGGCAACTACCGCAGTGTTGCTTCAACCGGAGACACCACGGCAACCACAGCAACTACAGCAACTACAGCCACAGCAACCAGACTGTTGCTGCAGCGCTGCTTCAGTCGGACGGAGACTACAGACCTCCAGCAACCAGACCGACCAGACCCACGAGCAGCACCTGCACCTGCAGCAACCAACAACCACACTGTTGATGTTTGATGACGACCATGTTGCTTCAACCTGACAGAGACTACAGCAACTACAGCAACCAGAGCGATAGCAACACGACCTGCAGCAACTGTCTATAAAGCAACCAGGCCACTGGTGGTCCACAGCTGCAGTGTTGCTGCAACTTAAAGGGAGAATACAACAACAACTACAGCCGGCTGATGTTTAATAACCACATATTGTTTCCACCTTCAAGGACTACAGCAACTACAAATACAGCAACGTGCAGCAACTTGTAAATAAATAAACTGTTGTTGTTGTCTAACAACCACCATGTTGCTTCAGCCTGAGGGAAACTACAGCAACTAGCAACCAGAGTGTGGATGTTTCTTCATCACTGTGTTGCCTCAGTGGGACACGACAGCAACTCAACCTGCTACTACATCTACAGCAACCGTCAACTCAGCCTCCATCGTCCAGCAGGTGAGCAGCAACACGTCACTGTCAACATTTACAGCTCTCCACCAATAAGGTCACAGCCGTAGTAGTGATGTCACAGCCTCAGGAGTGATGTCACAGCCTTAGTAGTGATGTCACAGGCTTAGGAATGATGTCACAGCCTTAGTAGTGATGTCACAGGCTTAGGAGTGATGTCACAGCCGCAGTAATTATGTCACAGCCGTAGTAGTGATGTCACAGCCTCAGGAGTGATGTGACAGCCTTAGTAGTGATGTCACAGGCTTAAAAGTGATGTCACAGCCGCAGTAATGATGTCACAGCCGTAGTAGTGATGTCACAGCCTCAGGAGTGATGTCACAGCCTTAGTAGTGATGTCACAGCCTTAGTAGGGATGTCACAGCCTTAGTAGTGATGTCACAGCCTTAGTAGGGATGTCACAGCCTTAGTAGTGATGTCACAGCCTTAGTAGTGATGTCACAGGCTTAGGAGTGATGTCACAGGCTTAGGAGTGAAGTCACAGCCGTAGTAATGATGTCACAGCCTTAGGAGTGATGTCACTGCCTTAGTAGTGATGTCACATTCTTAGTAGTGATGTCACAGCTTTAGTAGTGATGTCACAAGCTTAGGAGTGATGTCACAAGCTTAGGAGTGATGTCACAGCCTTAGTAATGAGGTCACAGCCTTATTTTTTTCTTTTACACAAAACTTTATTTAGCAACAAAGAAAATGTAGTGTCTTGCCCAAGGACACTTTGACATTTTTTTTTTTTTTTTTTTTTATTGAGAAATTTACATTACAATACAATTACAAGGGAACAGACAAGCCTGGAAATTGGCAAACAGTGCATAAGAGTGTGGATGAAGAGAGAAGAAAAACAAAACAAGCAAAACAAACTAAACAAATAAATGAGGGAATGTGGGAACGGTGCTAACAGTGCTAGGGGTTCTCTGTAAGGTTAAGTTCCTCAACTAACATTGAAAGCTTCATAACGACACTTTGACATGTGGACTGGAGGAGCCGGGGATCAAACCACAGACCTTCTTATTAGTGGATGACCAGCTCTATCTCCTGATCCACAGCCGCTCATTTTTATGTTGAAAATTAAATAATGATAATACAAAAAACAAGGAAAATCTTCAAATAAATAAGGACATAAATTAGAAAAGAGCAATTAATTTGAGTTCAGGGTGTCACAGCCTTAGTAATGATGTCACAGCCTTAGGAGTGATGTCACAGCCTTGGTAATGATGTCACAGCCTTAGTAATGATGGCACAGCCTTAGGAATGATGTCACAGCCTTAGTAATGATGTCACAGCCTTAGGAATGATGTCACAGCCTTGGTAATGATGTCACAGCCTTAGGAATGATGTCACAGCCTTAGGAATGATGTCACAGCCCTAGTAATGATGTCACAGCCTAGGGGTCAGAAAATGAAGGTAAGCTCAGGAATATTGGAATTTTCCACAATTATAATATAAAAAACACAACTTTTAATTGTGAACTTATTTTGGGGGAAATAAATACTAAAAAACAATACTAATATACCGATAAAATAACTGATAATCTCCCATTTTTGTATTTTAAAAATAAGTTTATAACCTGCAGTTTATGGCATGCACACCTGCGGAAGAAGAACGGCTTAGATGTAGTGAGCAAAGATGGAGGATTTAATATTACATTACTGACATCTCTAATGTTAACACAACAAAAACAAAGAATAGTTCTGACTCTTCAAATGTTAATTTTTTTTTTTTCTAGTAAAGTACTCCTGTGGGCGTTGATGTTGCAATGGAACGAACAATTGACTTTCACTTCTTCAATATATGTTCCTCGTCAGCGTGCTGTTCTTCTTCTTGTGTGTTTATTGGTGGAATCGCAAAACAACTTTAAAAGTACATACTGCCACGCACTGTATCAAAGTCTGTAGATGCTGTGCTTGTTAAGTCAATGAAAGCAATTTGGCTTTTTATAATCAGCTCTATTTATCGGCTGTAATTTAATTATCGTAATATTACATAATATATATATATATATATCATGCATCCCTAATACTAGGTCTTATGGCATGTTTTGGTTAAAAGTGTGCCCATATAATTGAATTGTAACCTGCATTGCATTCAGCACCACTCTTCCAGCACATATACAGATTATTCTCAAAGAGTCAAAGAGTTTTAATCAATTATTAAAGTATTACTTTTATTAAAAATCTATTTCCATTCATCCCTTATTGTAAGACATTTACAGTAATTTATAAATTACTTGTTCACTTTAAACCCTAAGTTTGCACACAGCCCACATTGTCAGAGTGCCTTTTCCCCATTAGTTAACTGGCTAGCTAGCTAACTCACATTTAACATTGTATGTATTTGACAAATTAATGGATTTATTTGTTAAATTACTGGATTATGTCTGTTTATGATATAGTAAATACAGCCTGAGCTGTCCAATGGCAAGTTTCCACCTTGGATATTCCCAGAATTTTGCAGCTCTACTTGAGTAATGTCACAGCCTTCAGCTGAAGGTTCTGTTAGAACCCGTCTGGTTCTCTGTTCCCTCTACAGCAGGCCCTCTGTAGTAGACAGTACAGACTAGGCATACACTACACAGTAGTACACCGTTTACTACACGGTACAGTGACATCAATGACAGCTGAGTCACATGACTGTCATTTACACATCGAACATGTGAAGCAGTGCATTGTGGGATTGTTACCAGACAGCGTACATGTTGATAGACACTCGTACAAAATGGAGGACAATTAATAAAGTGACACATGCAAGAAATATGAGCAGGTCTCAGACCTGCTGGAGACAGACTGACCTGAGGTCTGTCTGTCTCTGAGCATCATTACAGAGCAGAGGAGTCTTGCAGGAGACAGACTGACCTGAGATCTGGTCGTCTCTTAGCATCATTACAGAGCAGAGGACTCCTGCAGGAGACAGACTGACCTGAGGTCTGTCTGTCTCTGAGCATCATTACAGAGCAGAGGACTCCTGCTGGAGACAGACTGACCTGATATCAGTTTGTCTCTGAGCATCACTACAGAGCGGAGGAGCCCTGCAGGAGACAGACTGACCTGATATCAGTTTGTCTCTGAGCATCACTACAGAGCGGAGGAGCCCTGCAGGAGACAGACTGACCTGATATCAGTTTGTCTCTGAGCATCATTACAGAGCAGAGGAGTCCTGCAGGAGACAGACAGACCTGAAGTCTGTTTGTCTCTTAGCATCATTACACAGCAGAGGAGTCCTGCAGGAGACAAGACTGACCTGAGGTCTGTTTGTCTCTTAGCATCATTACACAGCAGAGGAGTCCTGCAGGAGACAGACAGACCTGAAGTCTGTTTGTCTCTTAGCATCATTACACAGCAGAGGAGTCCTGCAGGAGACAAGACTGACCTGAGGTCTGTTTGTCTCTTAGCATCATTACACAGCAGAGGAGTCCTGCAGGAGACAGACAGACCTGAAGTCTGTTTGTCTCTTAGCATCATTACACAGCAGAGGAGTCCTGCAGGAGACAGACAGACCTGATATCAGTTTGTCTCTGAGCATCATTACAGAGCAGAGGAGTCCTGCAGGAGACAGACTGACCTGAAGTCTGTTTGTCTCTTAGCATCATTACACAGCAGAGGAGTCCTGCAGGAGACAGACTGACCTGAGGTCTGTTTGTCTCTTAGCATCATTACACAGCAGAGGAGTCCTGCAGGAGACAGACAGACCTGAAATCTGTTTGTCTCTGAGCATCATTACAGAGCAGATCTTTCCGCTGTTGGAAACATTTTCAACCAATCAGAGCTTATTAGGTGGGATGAAGAATAGTGACATCATGTTCCTGTGACTGAGGCCTAAAAATAGCCTCCAGGTGTTGGCACCTGTTTGAAATGTTTATGCCTCTAACGACCTCTACAGCTAAGATTCAAACGAAATACATTTAACACCTGAAGACTTCAGAGTAATAAAGATACAATGAAGCATAAATAAAAATAAAAAGCTTCAGATACTTTCTGTTTGTTTTACTGCTGCCAGTAAATCTTCATATATTTGAGTGGAGTCTGGTCTGCAGTCAATCCACACTGAGGGACTGATATCATCCTCTCTGCTCTGATCAGTCAGTGAATCAGCTGATCACACTGTTTCTGTTCACCAACATGTGATCACATCTGACTCATCTGATTGGCTCATCTGAGGTTCAGGCACAGGTAAAGCTGTTGCCATAGTAACTTCAGCATCCCCAGTGTCCCCTCCCCCAGTTACATAACAGCTGCAGTCTATAAATACACCAGCGTGTGTTTGTGTTGTGTGTGTGTGTGTGTGTGTGTGTGTGTGTGTGTGTGTGTGTGTGTGTGTCTGTGTGTGTGTGAGGCTGCTCCATAAATTAACATCAACAATAAACCAGACAAGATAAATAGTAAATATATAAAGTGTCGGTATATTCGTCCCGAACCGTTCGGTTTCTAGGTTTGGCAGGTATTACGGTATACAAGGGTAATTAGAAATCCTGACAGCATGAATGTCAGTACCGTCATTAATACAGATGCTGTGCTTTCTATGATGCCTTATTGATGTGATGTATTGTAGAGCACAGCCCGCGCCACCAGAGGTCGCTCTCTATGGTGTAACAGGCTGCTGAGCTCAGAAAGATGGCGACTGAGTGTTTTGGGTTTAGTCTTCTTCAATTTACAAAAGCAGTTTACCGCATGGTTGTATTCAACAGCCAGTCTGCTACCACCACCCAAACACCATCTCCGTTCAGCCCACTGATGTGTCGGTACTAGTGTTGTACGGTATACCGATACTAGAAAGGTATCGCGATACCCTGCCGTTAAAAACGGTACGATACCCTGTATATTAGTACCGATACTTTAGGAATGACAGTGTTTTAATACGAGCCGTGAGTTGCGTCGAAATGCGACAGCGGGGCAGTGTGTGTGTGCAGTACTCTGCTTTAGAGGACACCATTAGGATTGGGATCCCGTGGGAGCAGGCGGTCAAAAAAATAACCTGTAGTGATAACCAGAAGGATGGAGTCAACAAGTGAAGTTGAAAAGAAGATTAAAGCAGGTCATGACCTGCTCACCGGCTGCACAGTGGTGTGAAGAGAGAGAAGAGTCACTCTCACCGGACTGCTTTTCTTCTCCGTCCATTTCACGTTACAGAGACACACGGTAAAATAATACTTTAACACCTTGCTCTTTGGTGGATTATTTGTTTGCCGAATTACAGGAGACGCTTGGACAGATTCATAAAAGATGGTGAATCTAATGTTGTCAGTACATTTGATTGGTAATTAGAGCCGCACTGTTATTTTCCTTGTTTTTTAAGGGAGTTCTGCTGATAGAGACACCAGCTCAGAGCAAGACTGTGCAGCTGGCGAGCGGTTCATGACCTGCTTTAATCTTCTTTTCCACTTCACTTGTTGACTCCGTCCTTCTGGTTATCACTACAGTTTATTTTTTGACCCGCCTGCTCCCGCGGTATCTCAATCCTAATGGCGTCCTCTAAAGCAGTGCGCTTCACACCCACACTAACCCGCGGTCGCACATCGACTCAACTCACGGCTCATATTAAAACACTGGCATTCTTAAAGTATCGGTACTAATAAAACAGGGTATCATACCGTTTTTAACGGCAGGGTATCGCGATACCCTTCTAGTATCGGTATACCGTAAAACACTAGTCCCTTGACCTCTGACCTCAAGATATCTGAATGACAATGGGTTCTATGGGTACCCATAGTCAAGTCAGCACACTGACACACTGACAGCTGTTGCTGCCTGTTGGGCTGCAGTTTGCCATGTTATGATTTAAGCATATTTGTTATGCTAAATGCAGTACCTGTGAGGGTTTCTGGACAATATCTATCATTGTTTTGTGTTGTTAATTGATTTCCAATAACATATATATACATACATTTGCATAAAGCAAGTATATTTGTCCACTCCCATATTGTAAGTATTAAATACTTGACAAACCTCCCTTTAAGGTACATTTCGAACAGATAAAAAAATGTGAGATTAATTTAAGATTAATCGCGATTAAATATTTTAATCGATTGACAGCCGTAATTTAATTTTAAAAGCTTACAACATCTGTTTCTTAAAGCAAAACTATAAGATTACATTTCATTCAGATTACATGCATGTGAACCTTTAATACCACAATTTCCATCACACCCGTTGTGTGCAGCGTAACATTAGCGAGTGTGCGGTCGAGAGACAAAGAGAGAGGGAGTGAGGGAGTATGAAGTTAGCGGTAACGCTACAGCTATGAATGTATTAGTGCAGTGTGTGTACAGTTCAGGCTATTTGTAGGTGAATAAATGCTCCCGTGTCTTGCTTGCCACCTGCTGCTGATTAAGTGAAGGGTTTTAGCCCTGA